>NC_041389.1:561449202-561455304 GCF_002162155.2 Triticum dicoccoides
CCAGTCGTAACGGTCGTTGCATCGCGGAAGTCGTGGCAGGAGTGGAAGCCGACAAGGTTGCTCAAGCAAGGCGGTAGCCCATTGGGTCGTTTGTTGATGTAGTCGAGAGCGTACGGTGGTGTAGCCGTGGTCGAGGTAGCCGTGCAAAGAATGCCGTGGTCGATGACGAGTCAGAGTAGCCGGTGCCGAGGAAGTCGCCATGGAGCCGCGGGCAGAAGGGACGCCGAGTTGGCATGGGGCGCAGTGGTGTCGAAGTAGTGGTGCGCCGGGAAGAAGATGTTGTTGAAGACGCGTCGCGGCGGGTTTGCCAGGCCCGGGAATACATCGTCGACGAAGGCACGCACCGGTGTTGCCAGCACCGTGCATACATAGACGGATGAAGACGAAGTTGACGAAGCGCCGACCAGGCTTGCCAGGCCCGGGGACACATCGTGGATGAAGGCACGCAGCGGTGTTGCCAGCACCGGGCATGCGGAGACTGGGACCTGCACGAGTTGTACGCCATGTCGGAGTAGTCAGAGGGGCCAGCAGAGAAGGACTCGACGACGGTTGCGGCACCAATCGACACGGGGCCAATGGCGCCCGTGGTTGTCGGAGTAGATGAAGCGGTCGGGGTAGATGACGGCGACGCTGGCGACTGGCTGGTGTTGGAGGAAGATGAAGGCGGGTGGACGGGCGGCTGCGACGGCTACGGGGATAGTAGCGGCGGCGGCCAAACAAGAGCTGCGGCGGCCATGCTCGAAGTAGGCGAAGAACCCTGGTAGCGTGACGAAGACCGGCGCGGCGCATACCACGGGAGACGGCGCGACGCATACCACGGGAGGTCGATGCGCGGTGACGGCGGAGTGGACCACGGGCCGCGGCGCTACGGCCTGAAGGGGCCACGCAGCGGCGGCGGGCAGGTCGGGGCGATGGCAGGAAGACCTCGGGGCGGTGGCGGCGACCGCGGGCCGTGGCGCAACGGCCCTAAAGGGCGGTGCAGCGGTGGAGCGCAGGTTGTTTCAACCGCGGGGACGACCTTGAGGCGGCGGCTGGGACCGCGTATGGCGGCACTACGGCCCGTAGGGACGACGCAGCAGCAACGCGCGAGTCGGTGCAGCCACGAGGAGAACCACATGGCGGTGGCGTTGTGGCCCAACGGGGTGACGCAACGGCAGCCCATTGCTCGATCGGTGGAGGGGCACGCTGAACCCGGGGACGAAATTCACGGGACCTGTGGAGGCGCGAGTAACCGACGGGCCAGGTCGGTCACGCGTCGTAGATGAGGCGGATCACGGTGGTGACCGGGCGATCAAGCCGATCGCGCGCGAGGTCGGGGACGCTGCTCGGTGGAGGCGGGGTGGCGGCGTAGTCCGAGACGAGGCCGCCGATGACAGACGGCGTGGGACATCGTGCAGACGAGCTTGTCAGCACCGGCACTCGGGCTGCCAAAGCAGCGCCGGCGCCTAGGCAGCGAGGCATGAGCGAACAACGGATCAGCGGCACCCGACTTGAGGCAGCCGACGAGCCTGACGCGGCCTTCCCGACGTAGCGAGGATGAGGCCGACGAGGTAGACCACCGGGCCGCCGTGCAGCCGCGGCGGAGGCGGGTGACGTGGATCGATGGACGGGCCGGCGCGCGAGCGACGGCTATGATTGGCCATCGCATGGCGCGAGGCCGCCGGGACGGGGCGATGCAGGTTTCCCGATAGGAGTTGGGTGGTGACGGCCGACGCAGGGTGACGGGCGGACCGACACGCGGACGGCGGCTGGCCCTGATGGACCGCCTCGACGCGCGTGGCCGCCGGATCGGAGGAGACGCCAACTAGTCGTGCCGGGGTTGGAGTAGAGGCGCACGAGGGTCGACGGCGGCAGCGGGCGACGCAAACCGATCAAAATTAGATCGAAAAAACAAAAAGAAAAACACCGATCAAAACGACCGGCGAGAGAGTGAAAACCTAGATCAAAGGATCAGGAAAAAGAGTCTCTAGCGCAGCCGGTCAACAGGACCGGCGGACGAACCCTAGGTATGGGCGGCCCGCCCCCTGGCGGCGGTCATGGAGACCGACCGCCCCGGGGGCGACGCACGGAGCGGAAGCGACGGGCGGCTAGGGTTTAGAACCCGGAAACTCATACCATGTTAGAAGGGAGAGTGGGGTTTGATGGAATAATTCAATGTATTGCTTGAGCCTCGTGGGCATATATATAAGAGTACAATGACAGACTTGGAGTACAAGACAAGGCATGAACAAATCCTAGTATATCCTATACTTCCGAATATACATTATACTCAACACTGACAGCAAGGATGACGCTCGACTGTAGCTTCCTGACAGCAAGGAATGGACGAGAACGACAACGGTGATGCAACGGGACAGGGCGGCCACGCGTACGACGTGGTCATCCGGTATAGGGTTAGCTTATCTATATATATTGTTTTTAGTAAAACGGTCGAAAAATTGTCCGTTTATGTAAATTATATCCTAACTTTATTGAAACTGGCCGTGTTTGCAAGAATTTCATCTGGTTAATTAGTTCAAATAGTAGTTGAAATGTATACTGACAACATTGAATCGTCGCCTCCCGCATCATTGTCCACGGATGATCCCCTATCCTCGGACGGATGCCGGAGCAAATTTGCGGGTCAGTATCGAAGATTCCCTTACAAGACAATTACACGACAAGCGTGTGGAATATCATCTAGTGCAGTTAGTTTCCACACCCCAAATGCAGGTTGACGATCGATTGCTGGATAATCGAGCGGAGAAAATTTCACATGCTCCCTCTTACCCTCTATCTTCAGATGGGACGTAAGAAGGTAAGAATTAATCAAACTAACTAGTTAATGCAATCAACGGTTCAGATTCATTGTATACTTTTATCTCTCGTGTTAAAATGGGAGGTAAGGCCAACTCCACCGCGCGACCCCAAACGGACATCCGTTTTGCCCGGATTCTATCCATTTGGGTAGGGCAATGGGGTTGTGTACTGGCCTGTCCTGGGATGCGGTGACCATGCGCCCAGCGTGCGGCTGCATCCGTTTGCCCCATCCCGTCCGCCAGGGCCTAAAATGCCCATATTTTCATATCAAAACAAGTTTGCATGTCCAAATATTAATTGTTTGAAAATAAAAATAGTTTTACAACTCAATCGAAATTGTCTCTAATAAAATAGTTTTACAACCAAATCGAAATTGTCTTGAATGAACATAAAATGAACCAATATATCTATTGGTCGCCAATGTGATCCCACGCGTGCTCAATCAAGTCATTTTGAAGATCCAAATGAGTGGCCAATCACGCAGCTCAAGATGGAATTGGACAAACTGTTCAAACACGGCCGGTTCTTGGTGCAGGGGCTCAACATTTTCACCTTGATAATCAAATCCTTGGTCGAAGATACTGTCATCACCCTCATCCTCGACGATCATGTTGTGCATGATCACACAAGCAGTCATCACCTCCCAAAGCTTCCTTTCATCCCATGACAGTGCAGTGTTTCGAACGATACCCCATCGGAATTGAAGCACACCAAAAGCACGTTCCACATTCTTTCTAGCACTATCTTGCATTTTGGCAAATTTCTTTCTCTTCTCACCTTGGGGGTTCGAAATTGTCTTCACAAAAGTTGACCACTGAGGATATATACCATCGGCTAGATAGTACCGAGGAAGCTGCCGTTGAATGTGGTCGTGAACCATCAGTGCAGCCACCACAAGATCTTCATCATCCGACAACGAATCGTCCGATAAACAAATGAAGTGGTGGAAGAAAAACTCATCACCACTGTCCATACCTTTGTGGGCAAAGTGTCGAACACCTTGCGGTCGTGGTGGCAAAGAGGCCGCGATGATCACCTCGATGCAGGGGTGGTTGGCGGCCGGCTACTGGCCGCTCCGGAGCACTCGTCGGAAGCTGTTGCGGCCGCCGTGGTACGTCGCATGCAGTCATATCCACTCCGCCGCCGGCTACGACGGCGACGGCCAAACGTCCTCCGATCGACGGCCTAAACTACAACGAAAGCGCGGGCGTGATGGCGGCCATGTCGAGATGTGGTTTGCTATGGACGACATGGTGAGGAGGCGGCTGGAGAATAGCGGCGGCCCCGTCGACGGGGCGGGGCGGGAGAGGGGGTGGAGGCGTTGGAATCGAATGGAACTACTTGTGTCCCTGACACGCGGGCCACGGGGGACAAGGACGTGCGGCGAGCCCGTTCGCGCGATGTTCTTTTCACTCCAAACTCGGCGCAAGTTTGGAACGGGGATGGGTCGAAAACGGACAGAATGCGGACATTTGCTCATTTGGGGTCGAACGTTGGACCGCGCTATTCGTTCGTTCTATCCAAACGGATGCATCCGGACAAGATATAGTCGCGCGGTTGAGTTGGCCTAAGAGAGGGATCATGTTAAAAATCCTCGATCGAGGGTGACGCGCGCCCCAGAGTACACAGGCTGACACGCATGCACGGTAATATATCGAGTATCGACGACTGCACTCTTGACTCCATGCACGCTGTAATTACCTGGAATGAGCACATGCGTGCATGCATGCGTGCTCGCTCCAAGGTCCCACGTACGCTATTGGCACATGCAGATGCAGCCTGCAGCACTTTGTTTCTTTCGAAGATTCCCATGCAACTTCACTACCGCCGCTGCGGCATGGAGCCATCCTTGACTACTTATGCGTGTTCACATGATTGTGTATATCTTCCATCTTGTTTCAGCTGCGGAACAATATCATTTCCCGGCATCATAATGGAGCTAAAGACCCGCGCTCACTCCTAATGGCATGTGCAGCCGATCCCATGTATACGCTTTCAGCCACGGAAGCTTCATTTCCTGGCATCATCATGAAGCTAAAGACCTGTGTTCCGTCCTCATGGCTTGTGTACCTGAAGCAGGCTGCTAGAAGAAGACGCCCAAGTCGCTGAGTCAACGGAGAAATCATTCATGAAGCACGCCCAAGCTACAGACGCGGCTCTTGCCGGTTAGCCGTCCCGTGGTACCCGCCTGACTCATCCACACCATGAAGCCATAGCTCAGCTCCACACTCTGACCACCCGTACCCAGCACCGCTGCACTTGGTCCAAGCCGACTTCACACCGACTCGGTGTCGGTGGGTGCGACGACTGACCGGGCTTGCACATCCATCAGGGATCACGGGCGTGGCAGGATCCACACGGCTAGCTAGTACTATATCGACGACAGTCTCTACGGTGGATGCATGCAATTGTTTCTTTCTTTGTTATTACGCACAAACTGGGAAGCACTCGTGACGCACACATACTGGCTCGCATGCAGCAGCCAACTAGCTAAAGACGATGATGTGTGTGTAACCAGTACGACAATGATTCTCTGCTGAAACACATCTACCAGTACACATCTACACGTACGAGATATATCGACCTCTACCTTTAGAGCGCGTGATGCACGACTACCGAACTGCAACTCAGTCCATTCAAACAGACAAGGCGGACCTTGAGGCTCCCGGCCGGTAGGACACACACTCTAGCCAAGTTTCTCCGTGTTGTCATTTGAGAGCCACGTACATCATTGTTCTCTTAACACTCAAGTGTTTGCATTGCCTCCGTCCATCTCAATTAAGACTGACATATTCTCATCTATGATTGAAGACTTTTATCGATCTACTCCCTCCGTTTCAAAATATTTGTCTTTTTAAAGATTTCAACACGTGACTACATTCGAAGCAAAATGAGTGAATCCACACTCTAAAATATGTCTATATACATCCGTATGTAGTAACCATTTGAAATCTCTAAAAAGACTAATATTTAGGAACGGATGGAGTATATGATTGAGGCTTTGATCATATATACTCATGATTTCCTCAGCACTACTCAAGTCCGGAGTGAAGTTTCACATTACTTAGAGCAACTCCAACGGGGCGACCCATTTCGTTCGCTGGCGTCCATTTGGGTCGGCACGGACACAAAAGTCGGCCCAACGCGCTGACCCAAACGGACGCGCATCCGCCTGTCAACCCATTCCGGCCCATTTTTGAGCAGGATTTGCGACGGCGCGGACACGAGGCGGACGCGCACGCACGCCTTCTCCTCCCCTCGGGCCCGCTGGTTGGTGGCAGCCTCCATCGTTTTCCTCCCCCC
>NC_041389.1:561455537-561490596 GCF_002162155.2 Triticum dicoccoides
ACGACGACCTCGACGCCACCATCGGCCTCGCCTCCCTCGCCTCGTCCGGCATGCCGACCGCCCCCTCCGGCAAAGGAAAGCCTCACGCCCCCTGCAAGACAGCCACACCCAAGCCGAAGAAGGCGCTGACGACCGAACAACGGGCAAAGAAGTCGGCCAAGAGGAAGGACCGGAGGCACGTGGCGGACGCGAGGGATGAAGCCATCGCGGCGGCCGCCGCCGTGCAGCAGGAGGTCACCAACACCCGCGTCGCTGCGGCAACGAGGGAGGCGCTCTATATGCTAGGGTTAAACCCTGGCCAGCACGGCCTTGTCAACACCACCGTGGCTGCGGCCAGCACCGGCTCATGTGCGTTCCGTTGTATGGTGCTGCCCGACACGCCCCGCGCGTCGGCTTGCATCCCGATGCCCGCTTCCACGCCTACCCACAGGCCTCCCGCCTCTCCGGGGAGTGCTCGCCCGAGGTGAGCGTGGTCGCGCCTTCCACGCCCGTGCCCGCGCCCATCGACCTCAACGCCACACCGGTGGCCGGTGGCTCGTCATCCGGAGGTGCGAGGAAATGCGTGTGACAGATGCCAGCCGACGTGCTACCGGGCGCATGCAACATGTTCGACGGAATGTCGGCCACCGACGACAAGGACTACATGCAGAACATGATCTTCGAGGGTGGTGCGCAGGCCGCTCGCTATGATCCCGACGAGACACCAAGCCAGGACGACCGAGGGGCATTCACGCCGTCCGCTGGCTACAATGAAGATTAGGCGGCCTTCATGCGTGATCAGGTCGTCCTGGACCTGGATGGCTTCCCTCTCGACCACGAGTTTCCGGAGGACTACAGGCAAGAGGAAGAGGACAAGTGCGACATCGAAGGGGAGCCTTTGTTTGAGGACGAGCTCGCCAACCAAACCGTCGGGGCGAAGCCGAAGCGCAAGAGCAAGCGGACCAAGGCATACACGGCGGCCGAGGACAAGCTTCTTTGCGAGCCTTGGCGAGACATTGGGCAAGACCCCAAGACCGGCGCCAAACAAAAGCATTCTACTTTTTGGACTCGTGTCCACCGTGAGTTCCATGAGCGCAAGGAGTTTCTGCCGTACCAAATAGTAAGCACGCGCGGGTGGGTGTCCATTTCGAAGCGATGGAGGGTGATCCAACAAGAGTGCAATAAGTTTTGTGCCACTCTTGAGAGCGTCAAGGCCCGCCCCGTGAGCGGCATCGGCATGCAAGACATGGTATGCTAGCAAGCCGCCCTCTTTTGTGTCAACAAGTTTATGCTTGCGTGTTTGTCTGCATACCATTTGCCAATATGCTTGCATGAAATACATTTGTAGGCATTTCAAGCTTTGGAGGCATTCAAGGTCCAACACAATGGCAAGTGCTTCAACCTCTCTCATTGCTTTAGGGTCATCAAAGACGAGGAGAATTCAAGGCGCAATATGCCGCCCTCAAGTCGCATGGGGGGAAGCAAGCCGTGAAGGAGGTTGGGGACGGCGAGAAGGCTCGGCCGCAGGGGAAGACCAACTCCAAGAAGAAGGAAAAGGGGGATGCAACGTCGATCGCCCTGATCGCAACCGTGGAGGGCATGATACCAAGATGGACTCAACGGAGGAGAAGCGCTGGCAAGACAAGGGAGAGCAAATGAACGCCTTCATTGAGATCCAAAGGAGAAGGCTTGAGATGGACGCGGAGAAGCAAGCCAAGATGCTTGAGATGGAGGCGTAGAAGCAAGCCAAGATGCTAGAGATCGAGGCCGCCAACGCCAAGACCAAGGCGAAAGAAGTGGCTCTCGCGAGCATGATGACCGTGTCGCCAAGGAAGAGACCGTGTTTTGAGAAGATACAGGTCGACATGCTCAAGTTCGACGACGAGTGATCTATGGTGGCGAGCGCCATCCTTTTTTGTATGCCGGCAGGTGTGCTGGCATGACCACGGGGCCGCGATGGCGTGGTCAAACTCAGGTCCCACCCCTTTTTTATGTGTTGGCACACGCTGGGGTGTGCGCCAGCATGAACTGTCATGATATTTTTTGAATTTGGCATTTTATGCCGGCACTGGCATGGTGCCGGCATGAGACATGGCAGCTGGCATGACTTTAAAAAAAATTGAGTGCGGACATGAAATGGGTTGGCGCGTTGGGCGCACCGCCGACCCAAATCTAAAGCAGGACAAAGGCCTGGAGGACGGCCGACCCAAATGGACAAAAAGCGAACAAATTCACCGTCCGTATGGGTCGGCCCGTTGGAGTTGCTCTTACCACTTATGTTCCAGCGCAATGTACGCATTAGTTGAAACTTCTGGGTTTTGCGGGGGCACCAATTAGATATTTACAATCAGAATGTTTTGTCCTGAAGTGATTCATGACAACCATGAATCATCGTTGCTGGCTGTCTAACCCCCTGTGACGAAACAAGCCAACAGAATGCTCCAAAACTCATCATCTTCCAATATTGAATCAACTGGATCAGTTTCGGCTTCCCAGCAGGTACAGAAACTCATATCGATTGACCTCCCGCTGCACTAGGTAGCACTTGCTGCGGCCACAACTCTAATTAGTGGCTAACAGGCAGTAGGTTGCAACTAGAGTACTACAACCTCCACCAACAAGAGCACCCGCCATTTCTCCTGCAGCAGAAGATCGGCGGGGGACCGATGCGGCTCGCGCCGGCGCGGACATGTCCAAGCTCACTGCTCTTCGCAATTTCCGAAGGGCCAAGGGACTCTGTTTCAAGTGTGGAGAGCGTTGGGGCCACGATCAGGTGTGCCCGCCCACCGTCAAACTGCATGTTACCGAAGAGATGCTCAGTTTGTTCAGTTTGGATGTTTCCGAGGAACAGCCAGAGGCGGCTTCAGCAAATTAGGAGCAGCCAGAGACGCTGGAGCAAGTTTGGCAGTTATCGATTCAAGCAGTTTCAGGGACTGAAGCTCCAAACTGTTTACAGCTGCACGGGTGGCTCCAGGGACAAGAAGTACTGATGTTGGTTGACTCGGGCAGCTCGGCATCCTTTGTTTCCCAGCATTTACAACCACGGCTGCAGGGGGTTCAAACTATGCCACGCCCGGTAAAGGTGGCCGTCGCAAATGGCTCTGAATTGTAGTGCAACAAGGAGGTTCCCGGCTGTTCGTGGTACTCACAAGGCCATGTATTCACAACAAATTTCAGGTTACTGCCGTTGGGGTCTTATGATGTGATTTTGGGCATGGATTGGCTCGAATACCACAGCCCCATGCTCATTGACTGGCCGCGACGCTGCATGCAGATTGAGCACGAAGGGTTCACAGTGGTTTTGCAGGGAGTCACATCGTGAGTACTCAAATGTGATACCCTGAACAGTCTGCAGCTTGCGGGCATGGAGAAGCAGGCTGCTGTGGCTTATGCGGTTCATCTCTGCTATGCCCAGGATTCAGAAACAGTAACCGACATCTCCTGCAAGGAATTGCCACCGGGAATCACACAAGTGTTGTTAGACTATGAAGATGTGTTTACGGAACCTGTCGGACTGCCACCCAAGCGCGCCTGCGATCACAAAATACCTCTAATCCAGGGCGCCCAACCTGTTAATATCCGCGCATACAGGCATAAACCAGAGCTGAAAACAGAAGTGGAACACCAGATAGCAGAAATGCTGAAGGCGGGCATCTTTCAGAAGAGCAGCAGCCCATTTTCTTCACCCATCATTCTTGTGAAGAAGAAAGATGGTACCTGGCGCATTTGTGTCGACTACCGGCGTCTCAATGCCATGACAATTATCAGCAAGTTTTCAGTCCCAGTAATAGAAGACATACTGGACGAGCTAGCCGGAGCTCGCTGGTTTTCTACGCTTGATTTGCGGTCAGGTTACCATTAGATTCGCCTAGCAGAAGTAGAAGAATTCAAAACGGCGTTTCAGACTCACTCCGGTCATTTTGAATTTAAGGTGGTTCCCTTTGGTTTGGGGGGAGCACCAGCAACATTCTTGGGCGGCATCCTGGCCACGCTGCAACTAGTACACCGGGTGTGTGCAATGTCGTTTTTCGACGACATCCTGGTGTTTAGCCACACACTGTCTCTCCACGTCCAACACTTGCGGCAGGCTCTATCCCTCCTCAAGAAAGATCAATGGTATGTGAAGTGATCCAAGTGTGTGTTCGCCCAGCAAGAAATAAAGTACCTTTGGCCACACTATCTCCGCACAAGGGGTCTCCACCGACAACAGCAAAGTTCAGCAAGTTGCCAATTGGCCGGTACCAGAGTGTGTCAAGGATGTCCGGGCTTTCCTCGGACTAGCAGGCTACTATCGTCGTTTCATCAAGCAATTTGGCATGCTCGCCCGACCACTGACCACTCTGTTATGCAAGAACACACCTTTCCAGTGGACAGCAGCCACCCAGGCTGCTTTTGAGGCCCTCAAATCTGCCCTAGTGACAGCTCCCACTCTGGCTCTACCTGATTTCACTAAGCCCTTCGTAATTGAGACGGATGCTTGCGAATACGGAGTCGGCGCTGTGATTCAACAGGAAAGCCATCCCATTGCATACCTCAGCAAAGCATTGGGTCCCCGCACAAAAGGGTTGTTCACTTACGAAAAAGAATACCTAGCAATTGTCCTAGCTGTTGAGCAATGGCGGCCGTACCTGCAGTTTGGTGAGTTTGTGATCAAAACTGACCAGCGCAGCCTAGTGCATTTGGAAGAGCAGCGGCTCCACACTCCTTGGCAACAGAAAGCGTTCACTAAATTCTTGGGACTTCAGTACCGCATCTGCTACCGCAAGGTATCTGAGAATGGCACTATGGACGCTCTCTCTAGGCGTCCAGTGTCTGCATCTGAACAGCTCCACGCCATCACTGCATGCCAACCCGCGTGGTTACAGGAGATCGTTAGAGGTTATGACCAAGACCCAAAGACACAACAGCTGGTCACCCAACTTGCCATCGCACTAGTGGCTGGGGGTAAGTTCACCTTGCACAAGGGAATTGTCCGTTTCAATGGCCGGGTCTAGCTGGGCAACAACACGTGCCTCCAACAACAAATTATGCGAGCATTGCATGATAGTGCTGTGGGTGGTCATTTCGGCTTTCCAGCCACATATAGGAGAATCAAGCATCTGTTCGCGTGTCCTGGGATGAAGCAGCATATCAAACAGCATGCCCAGACTTGTCAAATCTGTCAACAAGCCAAACCAGATCGTGCACAGTACCCAGGGCTACTCCACCCATTGCCGGTCGCCAAACGTTGTTGGGACTTGGTGTCCATGGATTTCATTGGGGGCTTGCCACCGTCCAGGTATTTTAACTGCATTTTGGTAGTGGTGGATACCTTCTCTAAGTATGCCCACTTCATACCAGTTAACCACCCCTATACAGCACAAGTGATAGCCCAGCTATACATTGATCACGTCTACAAGCTCCACGGCCTGCGTGAAGCTATCATATCCGACAGGGATGCAGTTTTTACCAGCAAAGTTGTTGGCTTTTGATCGCTTGATCAATACACCAGAGAGAAGCAGCACATGTATGTGCAAGCTAGCTAGCAGTCACCTTGATTGATGAACAATAGCGTAGCTGCATGTACGTAGCAACTACAGGATCGATCGATCTTGATCTCTCGACGGAACGTCTCGTAACTTGGCGAACGATAAACTGATCGGTGTGATGGCCACATGCTCGTGTCGAGCCTGTTACTATTCTTTATTGCTCTCTTTTCGTTATAATACAGGGTTGGGGGTATAGGCATATATATATGCAGCTCAGCCTAGCATAAGCAAACCAAGTCGGTTTCTAATACTAGTCCTAGTCGGCCACACATGTATACGTACATGTATGAAATTCCTAAACCGTGTTTAACTCTAATATTCACCCCCTTAAACATGGCTTCTCTTCATTCGACCTGGGTCCCAAACATAATTGCTGCTACTTGCAGTGGTTATTTTTGGCATTGCTTTTGCCGTCACTCGTAGCATTTCAGGAGCCGTCTTGGTTGTCGTCAGCTCGTCCGTAGCTTGTCGCCAGCGCTCCTCTTTGGTCGCGTCTTCAACCTTCACCTGTTCTTCGGTGCTTGGTAGACCGTCTTTCGGATTCTTGAGGGAACATCCTTTGGATCCGAGCGAGACCAAACTTTGGTCTAACTTTGAGTCCCAAGCTCTTGGCGCTTGCTTCAGCCCGTAAAGTGCCTTCTTGAGCTTGTAAACTTTCTCTTCTTCGCCTTTCTTCTCGTAGCCGAGGGGTTGTTCCACGTACCCTTTTTCTTTGAGGTCGCCGTTGAGGAAAGCGGATTTCACATCCATATGATGAACCTTCCAATCCCCTTGTGCTTCCAAAGCTAGGAGCACTCTCACCGTCTCGATTCGAGCAATCGGTGCAAACACCTCCTCATAGTCAACTCCTTGATGTTGTACGTAGCCCTTTGCAACGAGGCTTGGCTTGTACTTCACAATGGCACCCTTCGTGTCCTTCTTCAACTTGTAAACCCACTTCAAACCTATGGCCTTTTGGTTCGGAGGTCGGGTTACCAAAGTCCACGTGCCATTGCTCTCGACCGCCTTCATCTCCTCATCCATGGCGTGCATCCAACTTGAACTTTTGTTTGCCTCTACAAAGTTCGCCGGCTCCTCAACTCCGAGTAAACACAAATCGGAGTACTCGAGTGTAACTGGCTTTGCGTACTTGTAGACTTTCTTGAGGGGCTTGTAGCGACGAGGCCCGGAAGAGTTCGTTGTGGCTTGCGAAGGGGGTGACACAAATTGTGTCAGCGTCGATGCACTTGAGGAAGACCGTTGAGTCTCGGGCGTGGTAGATGCCGGATCATTGGCATCCTCGTTGTCTGCGTAGTCGTCGTGATCGTGACCATCATCTTGATTGTCACCATCACTATGCGCCTCATTGTCGAGATCTTCGCCTGTGTCGTGCGCGTCGTTGTCGCTATCACCTCGCGACCCTTGCGCGTCGTCGTCGGTGTCGGCACCATGGTGATCACTGCCATTGCGGTCACCTTGGTTGTGCGTCTTGCCAACCACCTGGACATCCTCCCCTGCATCTTCATCAGTTGGAAATTCAACAGTGAATATGTTACCGTTTGGAGCATCATCGGCTGCTGCGCTCCAATTCCACGCTTGGTTTTCTTCAAACACAACATCGCGTGAAATCCGTAGACGCTTGGTTCGTGGATCGTAGAAGCGGTATGCATTGGTGCCAGAACTCCTCTCGCATCCGATGAACACCATCTTGGTGCTACAATCGGCAAGCTTTGATAGATGCGGCTCCGCCATCTTCACATGCGCCACACACCCAAACGTCCGTAGATGAGACACATTCGGCTTTCGTCCGTAAATTGCTTCATACGGAGTCTTGCCAATCACCGCCTTCGTTGGAGCCCGATTGAGAAGATAGACCGCCGTCGAGACAGCTTCTCCCCAAAAAGTCCCCGGCAAGTTCTTGCTCTTGAGTAAACTTCTCGCCATGTCAACGACGGTTCGATTGCGCCTTTCAACAACCCCGTTCTGCTGTGGCGTATAAGGTGCCGTGAGGAACCTCTTTATGCCAATCTTCTCGCAGTAGTCATTGAACTCGTTCGACGTAAACTCTCCGCCGCGATCTGTCCGTAGAGCGTGAACCTTCAGCTTGTGTTCCATCTCCTTTGCAGCCTTCAGCTTCTTGAACGCTTCAAACGCCTCATCTTTAGATCGTAGGAGAATGACCCACATGTATCTCGAGTAGTCATCTACCACAAGGAAAAAGTACTTCTTTCCTCCGTGAGTTGCTGGGGTGATAGGGCCACATAGATCACCATGGAGCAGCTCGAGTGCATCACTTGCACGATAGGTAGACTGAGCAGGGAACGGCCTGCGGTGCTGTTTTCCAACCAAACACCCGTCACATACTCGATCAACATGGTCGATAAACGACATCCCAGATACCATCTCCATCTTCGACATCTTCTTCAAGGCGTAGAAGTTAACGTGTCCAAATCTAGCATGCCATAACCACGAATCATCATCACCCTTGGCGAGCCAACACTCCGGTTGAGATTGATCAAGGTTGAGAATATAGAGCCTGTTCCGCGTGCGATTCACACGTGCTAGCACATTTCGGAGGTTGTCGAAGATCGTCATCACTCAGTTCTCGATATCCACCTTGCATCCATTCTCGTCAAGCTTCCCGACAGAGATGATGTTGTTGCGAAGCCGTGGGATGTAGTATACTCCGGTGAGTATGCGATGTTCTCCTGTGAGACCCTCAAAGAGGATAGAACCTTGCCCGCAAATCTCCACATTTGAACCATCACCGAACTTGACCGAGCCTTGAACATCATATTCTAGCTCGAGGAACTTCTCCTTGCACCCCGTCATGTGGTTACTGGCACCTGTGTCTAGATACCACGACACGTTCTGGCTCCCGGATAACTTTGGTGTTACCTTTTTCTCATGAAGTAGCACCTTCCGGTTTGGTTTCACAACCGCTGTTTGGACGAGATCACAAACTTCGGCCATCAGAAGACCTGGACGTTCATCTTCCTGCTTCGCCAAATTTGCCTTGATCTCCCGCTTGTTAGGCTCCGGACAATCCTTCGCAAAGTGACCCATCTCGTTGCGGTTATAGCACTTGACCTCGGACATATCCAAGTTCCGTGGCTTCCGCTCTTTAGATCGGTCCGCCTTACCACGACCTTGTGGCTTGCCTTTTCCTTTGCCTTTTCCGGCTTGTCCGCCGCGCTTCGCGTTGCTTGAGCCTTCGCCAATATTGTGCCTTCCTTTGCTACTTGGGGACTGTTGAGGAACGTAGCAGAAATCCAAAATTTTCCTACGTGTCACCAAGATCTATCTATGGAGAAACCGGCAACGAGGGGAAGGAGAGTGCATCTACATACCCTTGTAGATCGCTAAGCGGGAGCGTTCAAGAGAACGGGGTTGAAGGAGTCGTACTCGTCGTGATCCAAATCACCGGAGATCCTAGTGCCGAACGGACGGCACCTCTGCGTTCAACACACGTACAGCCCGGTGACGTCTCCCACGCCTTGATCCAGCAAGGAGAGAGGGAGAGGTTGAGGAAGACTCCATCCAGCAGCAGCACAATGGCGTGGTGGTGATGGAGGAGCGTGGCAATCCTGCAGGGCTTCGCCAAGCACCGCGGGAGAGGAGGAGGGAGAGAGGTAGGGCTGCGCCAGGGAGAGGTGAAACTCATGTGTTGGCAGCCCCAAAACCCTCAAGTATATATAGGGGAGAGGGAGGGGGTGCGCCCCCTCTAGGGTTTCCACCCCAAGGGGTGCGGCTGCCCCAATCCCATCTAAGGGTGGCGGCCAAGGGGGGAGAGGGGGGAAACTTGCCCCCCAAGTTAGGTGGAAGCACCCCCTCCCCAAACCCTAGGCGCCTTGGGCCCTTGTGGGGGGGGGGGGCGCACCAGCCCACCTGGGGCTGGTCCCCTCCCACACTTGGCCCATGCAGCCCTCCGGGGCCGGTGGCCCCACTTGGTGGACCCCCGGGACCCTTCCGGTGGTCCCGGTACGTTACCGATAAAACCCGAAACTTTTCCGGTGACCAAAACAGGACTTCCCATATATAAATCTTTACCTCCGGACCATTCCGGAACTCCTCGTGACGTCCGGGATCTCATCCGGGACTCTGAACAACATTCGGTAACCACATACAAACTTCCTTTATAACCCTAGCGTCATGGAACCTTAAGTGTGTAGACCCTACGGGTTCGGGAACCACGCAGACATGACCGAGACGTTCTCCGGTCAATAACCAACAGCGGGATCTGGATACCCATATTGGCTCCCACATGCTCCACGATGATCTCATCGTATGAACCACGATGTCAAGGACTCAATCGATCCCGTATACAATTCCCTTTGTCTAGCGGTATTGTACTTGCCCGAGATTCGATCGTCGGTATACCGATACCTTGTTCAATCTCGTTACCGGCAAGTCTCTTTACTCGTTCCGTAACACATCATCCCGTGATCAACCCTTTGGTCACATTGTGCACATTATGATGATGTCCTACCGAGTGGGCCCAGAGATACCTCTCCGTCACACGGAGTGACAAATCCCAGTCTCGATTCGTGCCAACTCAACAGACACTTTCGGAGATACCTGTAGTGCATCTTTATAGTCACCCAGTTACGTTGTGACGTTTGGTACACCCAAAGCATTCCTACGGTATCCGGGAGTTGCACAATCTCATGGTCTAAGGAAATGATACTTGACATTAGAAAAGCTTTAGCATACGAACTACGATCTTTGTGCTAGGCTTAGGATTGGGTCTTGTCCATCACATCATTCTCCTAATAATGTGATCCCGTTATCAATGACATCCAATGTCCATGGTCAGGAAACCGTAACCATCTGTTGATCAACGAGCTAGTCAACTAGAGGCTTACTAGGGACATGGTGTTGTCTATGTATCCACACATGTATCTGAGTTTCCTATCAATACAATTATAGCATGGATAATAAACGATAATCATGAACAAGGAAATATAATAATAACTTAATTTATTATTGCCTCTAGGGCATATTTCCAACAGTCTCCCACTTGCACTAGAGTCAATAATCTAGTTCATATCGCCATGTGATTAACACTCACAGGTCACATCGCCATGTGACCAACATCCAAAGAGTTTACTAGTGTCACTAAACTAGTTCACATCATCATGTGATTAAGACTCAATGAGTTCTGGGGTTTGATCATGTTTTGCTTGTGAGAGAGGTTTTAGTCAACGGATCTGCAACATTCAGATCCGTATGTACTTCGCAAATCTCTAGGTCATATTGTAAATGCTGCTTCCACGCTCCACTTGGAGCTTTTCCAAATGGTTGCTCCACTATACGTATCCGGTTTGCTACTCAGAGTCATTCGGATAGGTGTTAAAGCTTGCATCGTCGTAACCCTTTACGCCGAACTCTTTATAACCTCCATAATTGAGAAACAAATCCTTATTCCTCTAAGGATAATTTTGACCGCTATCTGCTGATCCACTCCTTGATCACCTTTGTACCCTCTTTCCAGACATGCGGCAAGGCACACATCAGGTGCGGTACTTAGCATAGCATACTATAGAGCCTACGTCTAAAGCATAGGGGACGACCTTCGTCCTTTTTCTCTTTTCTGCCATGGTCGAGCTTTAAGTCTTAACTTCATACCTTACGACGCAGGCAAGAACTCCTTCTTTGACTGATCCATCTTGAACACTTTCAAGATCATGTCAAGGTACGTGCTCATTTGAAAGTATCATTAAGCGTTTTGATCTATCCTCATAGATCTTGATGCTCAATGTTCAAGTAGCTTAATCTAGGTTTTCACTTGAAAAACACTTTTCAAATAACCCTATATGCATTCCAGAAATTCTACATCATTTCTGATCAACAATATGTCAACAACATATACTCATCAGAAATTCTATAGTGCTCCCACTCACTTCTTTGGAAATACAAGTTTCTCATAAACTTTGTATAAACCCAAAATCTTTGATCATCTTATCAAAGTGTACATTCCAACTCCGAGATGCGTACTCCAGTCCATGGAAGGATCGCTGGAGCTAGCATACCTTTTAGCATCCTTAGGATCGACAAAACCTTTCTGATTGTATCGCATACAACCTTTCCTTACGAAGACTGGTAAGGAAACTCGTTTTGACATCCATCTGCCAGATTTCATAAATGCAGCTAATGCTAACATGATTCCGACGGACTTAAGCATCGCTACGGATGAGAAAATCTCATCGTAGTCAACTCCTTGAACTTGTGAAAAACTCTTCGCCACAAGTCGAGCTTCATAGACGGTGACATTACCATCCACGTCCGTCTTCTTCTTAAAGATCCATTTATCTCAATGGCTTGCTGATCATTGGGCAAGTCCACCAAAGTCCATGCTTTGTTCTGACACATGGATCCTATTTCGGATTTCATGGCTTCTAACCATTTGTCGGAATATGGGCCCACCATCGCTTCTCCATAGCTCGTAGGTTCATTGTTGTCTAGCAACATGACCTTCGAGACAGGATTACTGTACCACTCTAAAGCAGTACGCATCCTTGTCGACCTACGAGGTTTGTTAGTGACTTGATCCAAAGTTTCATGATCACTATCATAAGCTTCTACTTCAATTGGTGTAGGTGCCATAGGAACAACTTCCTGTGCCCTGCTACACACTAGTTGTAGTAATGGTTCAATAACCATATCATGTCTCCACCATCCTCCCACTCAACTTTTCGAGACAAACTTTTCCTCGAGAAAGGACCCGGTTCAAGAAACAATCCCTATTGCTTTCGGATCTGAATTAGGAGGTACACCCAACTGTTTTGGGTATCCTATGAAGATGCATTTTATTCGCTTTGGGTTCAAGCTTATCAACCTGAAACTTTTTCACATAAGCGTCGCAGCCCCAAACTTTTAAGAAACGACAACTTAGGTTTCTCCAAACGGTGTCGTCTCAACAGAATTACGTGGTACCCTATTAAAGTGAGTGCGGTTGTCTCTAAAGCCTAACCCATGAACGATAGTGGTAATTCGATAAGAGACATCATGGTACGCACCATATCCAATAGGGTGCAACTATGATGTTCGGACACACCATCATACTATGGTGTTCCAGGCGGTATTAATTGTGAAACAATTTCCACAATGTCTTAATTGCGTGCCAAAGCTCATAACTCAGATACTCATCTCTATGATCATATCATAGACATTTTATCCTCTTGTCACGATGATCTTCAACTTCACTCTGAAATTACTTGAACCATTCAATAATTCAGACTTGTGTTTCATCAAGTAAATATACTCAGTATCTACTCAAATCATCCGTGAAGTAAGAACATAACAATATTCACTGCATGCCTCAGCACTCATTGGACTGCACACATCAAAATGTGTTGCTTCCAACAAGTTGCTATCTTGTTCCATTTTACTGAAAATGAGGCTTTCAGTCATCTTGCCCATGTGGTATAATTTGCATATCTCAAGTGATCCAAAATCAAGTGAGTCCAAACGATCCATCTGCATGGAGTTTCTTCATGCGTATACACCAACAGACTTGGTTCGCATGTCTCAAACTTTTCAAAAACGAGTGAGTCCAAAGATCCATCAACATGGAGCTTCTTCATGCGTTTTATACCAATATGACTTACATGGCAGTGCCACAAGTAAGTGGTACTATCATTACTATCTTATATCTTTTGGCATGAAAATGTGTATCACTACGATCGAGATTCAATAAACCATTCCTTTAGGTGCAAGACCACTGAAGGTATTATTCACATAAATAGAGTAACCATTATTCTCCTTAAATGAATAACCGTATTGCAACAGACATAATCCAATCATGTCTATGCTCAACGCAAACACCAAATGACAATTATTCAGGTTTAATACTATTCTTGATGGTAGAGGGAGCGTGCGATGTTTGATCACATCAAACTTGGAAACAGTTCCAACATATATCGTCAGCTCACCTTTAGCCAGTCTCCGTTTATTCCGTAGCCTTTTTTTATTTCGAGTTACTAACACTTAGCAACTAAACCGGTATCTTAATACCCTGGTGCTACTAGGAGTACTAGTAAAGTACACATTAACATAATGTATATCCAATATACTTCTATCGACTTTGCCAGCCTTCTCATCTACCAAGTATCTAGGGTAATTCTGCTCCAGTGGTTGTTCCCCTTATTATAGAAGCACTTAGTCTCGGGTTTGGGTTCAACCTTGGGTTTCTTCACTAGAGCAGCAGCTGATTTGCCGTTTCATGAAGTATCCCTTCTTGCCCTTGCCCTTCTTGAAACTAGTGGTTTCACTAACCATCAACAATTGATACTTCTTCTTGATTTCTACTTTCGCGGTGTCAAACATCGTGAATACTTCAAGGATCATCATATCTATCCCTGATATGTTATAGTTCATCATGAAGCTCTAGCAACTTGGTGGCAATGACTTTGGAGAAACATCACTATCTCATCTGGAAGATCAACTCCCACTCGATTCAAGTGATTGTTGCACTCAGACAATCCGAGCACAAGCTCAACGATTGAGCTTTTCTCCCTTAGTTTGCAGGCTAAGAAAATTGTCGGAGGTCTTATACCTCTTGACGTGGGCACGAGCCTGAAATCAGAATTTCAGCCCTCGAAAACATCTCATATGTTCCGCGACATTTCGAAAACGTCTTTGGTGCCTCAACTCTAAACCGTTTAACTGAACTATCACGTAGTTATCAAAACGTGTATGTCCGATGTTCGCAACATCCACAAACGACGTTTGGGGTTCAGCACACTGAGCAGTGCATTAAGGACATAAGCTTTCTACTGTCCGCATAATCGATACTGTCAACTTTCAACTATATTTTCTCTAGGAACATATCTAAACAGTGGAACTAAAGCGCGAGCTTACGACATAATTTGCAAAGATCTTTTGACTATGTTCAGGATAATTAAGTTCATCTTATGGACTCCCACTCAGATAGACATCCCTCTAGTCATCTAAGTGATTACATGATCCGAGTCAACTAGGTCGTGTCCGATCATCACGTGAGACGGACTAGTCATCATCGGTGAACATCTTCATGTTGATCGTATCTACTATACGACTCATGCTCGACCTTTCGGTCTCTTGTGTTCTCAGGCCATGTCTGTACATGCTAGGCTCGTCAAGTCAACCTAAGTGTTTCGCGTGTGTAAATCTGTCTTACACCCGTTGTATGTGAACGTAAGAATCCATCACACCCGATCATCACGTGGTGCTTAGAAACGACGAACTTTCACAACGGTGCACAGTTAGGGGGAACACTTTCTTGAAATTTTAATGAGGGATCATCTTATTTACTACCGTCATTCTAAGCAAATAAGATGCATAAACATGATAAACATCACATGCAATCAAATAGTGACATGATATGGCCAATATCATATTGCTCCTTTTGATCTCCATCTTCGGGGCTCCATGATCATCATCGTCACCGGCATGACACCATGATCTCCATCATCATGATCTCCATCATCGTGTCTCCATGAAGTTGTCTCGCCAACTCATTACTTCTACTACTATGGCTACCGGTTAGCAATAAAGTAAAGTAATTACATGGCGTTGTTCAATGACACGCAGGTCATACAATAAATAAAGACAACTCCTAAGGCTCCTGCCGGTTGTCATACTCATCGACATGCAAGTCGTGATTCCTATTACAAGAACATGATCAATCTCATACATGACATATCATTCATCAAATTCTTCTTGGCCATATCACATCACATAGCATACCCTGCAAAAACAAGTTAGACGTCCTCTAATTGTTGTTTGCATGTTTTACGTGGCTGCTAATGAGTTTCTAGCAAGAACGTTTCTTACCTACGCAAAACCACAACGTGATATGCTAATTGCTATTTACCCTTCATAAGGACCCTTTTCATCGAATCCGTTCCGACTAAAGTGGGAGAGACTGGCACCCGCTAGCCACCTTATGCACCAAGTGCATGTCAGTCGGTGGAACCTGTCTCACGTAAGTGTACGTGTAAGGTCGGTCTGGGCCGCTTCATCCCACAATACCATCGAAACAAGATTGGACTAGTAACGGTAAGCATATTGAACAAAATCAACGCCCACAACTACTTTGTGTTCTACTCGTGCAAAGAATCTACGCAATGGACCTAGCTCATGATGCCACTGTTGGGGAACGTAGCAGAAATTCAAAATTTTCCTACATGTCACCAAAATCTATCTATGGAGAAACCGGCAACGAGGGGAAGGAGAGTGCATCTACATACCCTTGTAGATCGCTAAGCGGAAGCGTTCAAGAGAACGGGGTTGAAGGTGTCGTACTCGTCGTGATCCAAATCACCGGAGATCCTAGTGCCGAACGGACGGCACCTCCGCGTTCAACACACGTACAGCCCGGTGACGTCTCCCACGCCTTGATCCAGCAAGGAGAGAGGGAGAGGTTGAGGAAGACTCCATCCAGCAGCAGCACAACGGCGTGGTGGTGATGGAGGAGCGTGGCAATCCTGCAGGGCTTCGCCAAGCACCGCCGGAGAGGAGGAGGGAGAGAGGTAGGGCTGCGCCAGGGAGAGGTGAAACTCATGTGTTGGTAGCCCCAAAACCCTCAAGTATATATAGGGGAGAGGGAGGGGGTGCTCCCCCTCTAGGGTTTCCACCCCAAGGGGTGCGGCTGCCCCAATCCCATCTAAGGGTGGCGGCCAAGGGGGGAGAGGGGGGAAACTTGCCCCCCAAGTTAGGTGGAAGCACCCCCTCCCCAAACCCTAGGCGCCTTGGGCCCTTGTGGGGGGGGGGGGGGCGCACCAGCCCACCTGGGGCTGGTCCCCTCCCACACTTGGCCCATGCAGCCCTCCGGGGCCGGTGGCCCCACTTGGTGGACCCCCGGGACCCTCCCGGTGGTCCCTGTACGTTACCGATAAAACCCGAAACTTTTCCGCTGACCAAAACAGGACTTCCCATATATAAATCTTTACCTCCGGACCATTCCGGAACTCCTCGTGACGTCCGGGATCTCATCCGGGACTCGGAACAACATTCGGTAACCACATACAAACTTCCTTTATAATCCTAGCGTCATCAAACCTTAAGTGTGTAGACCCTACGGGTTCGGGAACCACGCAGACATGACCGAGACGTTCTCCGGTTAATAACCAACAGCGGGATCTGGATACCCATGTTGGCTCCCATATGTTCCACGATGATCTCATCGGATGAACCATGATGTCAAGGACTCAATCGATCCCGTATACAATTTCCTTTGTCTAGCGGTATTGTACTTGCCCGAGATTCGATCGTCGGTATACCGATACCTTGTTCAATCTCGTTACCGGCAAGTCTCTTTACTCGTTCCGTAACACATCATCCCGTGATCAACCCCTTGGTCACATTGTGCACATTATGATGATGTCCTACGGAGTGGGCCCAGAGATACCTCTCCGTCACACGGAGTAACAAATCCCAGTCTCGATTCGTGCCAACCCAACAGACACTTTCGGAGATACCTGTAGTGCACCTTTATAGTCACCCAGTTACGTTGTGACGTTTGGTACACCCAAAGCATTCCTACGGTATTCGGGAGTTGCACAATCTCATGGTCTAAGGAAATTATACTTGACATTAGAAAAGCTTTAGCATACGAACTACGATCTTTGTGCTAGGCTTAGGATTGGGTCTTGTCCATCACATCATTCTCCTAATGATGTGATCCCGTTATCAATGACATCCAATATCCATGGTCAGAAAACCGTAACCATCTGTTGATCAACGAGCTAGTCAACTAGAGGCTTACTAGGGACATGGTGTTGTCTATGTATCCACACATGTATCTGACTTTCCTATCAATACAATTATAGCATGGATAATAAACGATTATCATGAACAAGGAAATATAATAATAACTTAATTTATTATTGCCTCTAGGGCATATTTCCAACAGGGACTCCCAATCTGCGCACGAGTACATGAGTTGGTCACCACCTCCTCCTTTGCCTTTTCGACAACCACGAGCATTCTCTTCCCATGTCCGCAAGCGTCCGATCGCCTCCGTTATGGTCATGTCGTCGATGTCGTAAAACTGCTCGAGCGTGCCAATGATGTACGTGAACTTATCAGTCACCGAACTGAAAAACTTCTCCACAATCTCGGTCTCCTCGAGCTTTGCACCAAGCGCGCGGATCTCTCCCACCAATGTAGTCAGACGCATGGCATAGTCGTTCACCGATTCAGTTTCCTCCATCTGCAACTTGTGAAATTGGCGATTCAGCACTTGTGCCCGAGCCTTGGTGACGCGATCTTCTCCGATCCTCATCTCTTTGAGTGCGTTCCACGCCTCTCTTGCTGTCTCGAACTCCGCCAAAGTCATCAGCACGGAATCTGGCACAGACTTGGCTATGGCGGCCATGGCACCTTCGTCGCACTCCTCGTCGACGTCGTCGTCCGTGATGGCCTCCCACACTCGTAGGGTTCGGAGAATAATCTTCATCTTCACCGCCCACACACCGTAGTTGGCGTCGGTGAGCATCGGGTACTGGATGGGGATGTTGCGATGCGCCTGTACGTTGGCGCCGCCCGTTCCGCCACCACTTGTCGCTGACTTGCCGCCCTTCTTTACATTGTCGCCTTTCTTGTTCGCCTTGAAACCGCCGTTGCGGGACTTGACCGACTCAGCATCGTTGTCCGTCATCGTAGATCGTAGATCGTCGAGGCTTTAGATACCAATTGTTGGTTTTTGATCCCTAGATCAAATCACCCAGGAGCACCACGTACGTACAACCAGCTAGCAAGCAAGCTAGCAGGTAGCTTAATGGATTCTGGCCGTATGTACGTGTATAGCCAGCGACTCTCTCGACGGGAACTTGCGTAACTAGCGACACAGAAAAACTGATCGGTGTGATGGCCACAGGCTCGTGTCGAGCCTGTTACTATTCTTTATTGCTCTCTTTTCGTTATAATACAGGGTTGGGGGTATAGGCATATATATATATATATATGCAGCTCAGCCTAGCATAAGCAAACCAAGTCGGTTTCTAATACTAGTCCTAGTCGGCCACACATGTATACGTACATGTATGAAATTCCTAAACCGTGTTTAACTCTAATAAAAGTTTGGCAAGAGATCTTCAAGTTGCAAGGCGTGGAACTAAAGATGAGTTCATCACACCATCCACAAACTGACGGACAGACTGAACGCGTCAACCAATGCCTTGAAACACACTTGCGCTGCTTTGTGCACAGCACCCCCGCCAACTGGAGCAGATGGTTACCTTTGGCTGAATTTTGGTACAACTCGAGATACCATTCTACCCTCAACAGAACAGCGTTTTCGGTGGTTTACGGGCAGGAACCATGACACCTGGGGTTGCTCCCTGACCAAGCAACACCGGTGCCCGATTTGAACGAATGGCTGGAAGAACGTCGACAAATGCAAGACCTTCTGAGGCAACATGTCGTCCGAGCCAAGCAGATTATGAAAAGTCAGGCAGATAAGAAAAGATCTCACCGGGAATTTCAGATTGGTGACCAGGTTTTCCTCAAATTACAGCCATACATTCAGACATCGGTCGCCCGCCAAGCCAACCACAAGCTCAGCTTCAAGTTCTTTGGACCTTACCCCGTGATCCGACGGGTGAACGAGGTGACGTATGAACTGAAGCGCTGCCTGAAGGGTCCTCAATTTTCCCAGTCTTCCATGTCTCACAACTTCGCAAGGCTTTAACTCCAGGTGCGAGTGCATCTTCATTCCTTCCATCGCTTTCTGATGATGTAAATGTTCCTGTGGAGATATTGGACAAGCGCTGGCGCCGCGGCTCGAACAAGATGCAGGAGCAAGGCCTGATTCGATGGCAAGACAGTCACGCTACACCAGATACCTGGGAGGACCTTGAAGACCTTCTTCGTGGCTTTTCGACTGCTGCGACTTGGGGACAAGTCGTCTTTGAAGAATGTGGGGGTCTTAGCGACAACACTACAGCAGGTCGGCCCAAGAGAGCGAGGAGGCAATGCCACAAGTTTACTGGGCCTCAATGGGTCTCATACATGTTCAGCCCAACTGAACGGTGACTGACTGATATAAGCAGGTGTGGTAGGTGAGTTAGGGTATCCCGGCTAGGATCATGCAAAGGCGGCGGCGACTGCGTGTGTTCTTCCATGTATCGAGCTGTGCTCGCAATTCCTCTCCAAGTTGTAACCGAACCAAGTTGTAATCGCCATAGATCATCAAGGAAGAACTAGTGAGTACCTCACATATTCACAACTAGAAATGGGTTAGACAAATATTCACAAGCCTGCGGTTCATCATCTCACATTTTCGGGCAGTGGCCGGGCATGCTAGCAATTTGACGGATCAGAGTGTACAACCCCTCAAGCAATAAGTTGGGCTACCAATTTCAACATCTAATTTACAGTCGCAGAAAATACATAAGTGTGTACCTGCCCAGGCCGGCCGGACCTGAGTGCTGAGTTAATCATGATTAACAGACACTATGATTGATTGTTTAAGAGACCATACATTTTCGTAGTTCTGAACGGCTGACAACACGGGGAAAGACTTGACTCTGTGAGTGTGTGTCCTACCGGAGACCTTGAGATTCGCCTTATGTGTTTGAAAGATGGATGCATCAAGTTGCAATTTGGAACTCATCACACGCTAGCTCTAACCATGGAGGCTGTACACTCGTAAGTGTAGTGCTAGCTGCTGGAATTTTTGTCTATTTGGGCCTAGCCCAATAGCAGTTTTAGAAATTCCTAATAAATCCTAGAGGCCCATGCAGCCCATTCGTGCAAGGCAAGAGGTGGAACTAAAATTTAGTCCCATATTGCTAGTTTAGAGGGAGTTGAACCTCTTTATAAGGGAGGTTCTTTCCCCAGATGTATGAGCATGAGAATAAGAGGGACATCAACGCGCGCACCTCCTCCGCCGCCCGCCTCGTCACGCCTCGCCTTGTCACGACGCGCTGCGGGTTGCGTGCACCGCAGGTCAGGACAGTAGGCCTTCGAAACCGCACCTTTTGAGTCTTGTACGGAAGAAGGGTGATAAGGTTTTTGGGGAGCGCTCAGCGCGACTACTGACTTCTTCGTCACGGATGCCCCGGACTCCGACGACTTCTTCCCCGACGTCGACAACCTCCTTGACAACATGGCTGGCGAGGACACCGACCCTAAGACCGGTGCATCTGCTCCCGTTCCGTACTTTCTAATAGTCTTCCTTTTAGAGGTTCTGTCACAACTTCTTGCTCTAGTGTCTGTTCTACATGTGTTCGGTTCTAGTTCATATATGCAGATGCTATTTACCTTCCCTCTGCCAAATCACTTGACTTGTTTTATCACTGCTTTATTAGTAGTGCTTTATCTAGTATTTCTATTAATAAAATCATTCGGTAAATTGCTCATATTTCCAACAATCCAAAAACCTTATGATAGGCAATTTATCCCAAGTGGTTTTGCTGCTTCCATGAGACCTCCTATGTTTGTGGGTATCCACTATAAGAGGTGGCGCGTGAGAGCAGTCTTATGGTTTCAAACCATGAGTTGCTATGACGCCACTCTTGGCAAACCTGAAGGAGAGCAAGATGCTCAACAGGCACAAACTTTTCAGAGAATGGATACCCTGTTTAAGACTGCTCTCTTGAGTGTTCTTGGTGAGAACATAGTTGATGCTTATGCGTCAATTGATAATGGAAAAGATATGTGGGACGCACTCGAGGCCAAGTTTGGGTTCTTGGATGCTGGCACTAAGCTGTACATCATGGGGCAATTCTATGACTACAGGATGACTGAAGAGCGCTCTGTGGTTGAGCAAGCTCATGAGATACAGTCATTTGCTAGAGAACTTGAGCACTTCAATTGTATCCTATCGGACAAGTTTATTGCCGGAGGTATCAGCACTAAGCTTCCTCCCACGTGGAGGAACTTTGCTACCTCACTGAAGCATAAGAGGCAGGAGTTTTCCGTTCCGGATCTCATTGGTACTCTTGATGTGGAAGAAAAAGCGAGAGCAAAGGACAACCGTGCTCGAGGTATTGAGGGAGGTTCTAGTGCCAATCTGGTACAGAAGAAGAACTTCCAGCCCCACAAGTTCAAGAACAAGGGCAAGTTTAATGGTAAAGCAAAGTTTGATGGGAAGAACAAGGCTGTGCATCACACGAACTTCAAGAAGAAGAATGACAAGAAGAAAGGTGTTTGTCATGTGTGTGGGGATCCTGATCATTGGGCTCCTAGTTGCCCTAATCGCTATGACAAGCGTCATCCTGGGAAAGGCGGCAAGACCGCTAATATTGTCATTGGAGACACTGATATGAAGGATGCTGGGTATGATATATTTCCCACTATTCCTTCAGTATGTCATTCTCCTGATTGGTTGATTGACACGGGTGCTAATGTGCATGTATGCGGTGATATTTCCATGTTTTCGTCTTATCAGACTGCAGGGACTTCAACCATGCTGATGGGCAACGGTTCAAGTGCTTCTGTTCGTGGTGTTGGTACGATCGATCTGAAGTTTACTTCGGGGAAGATCGTGCGGCTGAAGAACGTGCATTATGCCCCCTCCGTCAATAAAAATCTTGTTAGCAGATCTCTTCTGTGTAGAGATGGCTACAAGCTTGTATTTGAGTCGAATAAATTTGTAATATCCAGGTATGTGACCTTTGTTGGTAAAGGCTATGAGTCAGGACGTCTGTTTCGTTTATCCTTATCAGACGTTTGCAATAAAGTTGTTAATCATGTTTGCAACAGTAGTGAATCAAATGTGTCGCATTCACGTCTCTGTCATGTTAACTTTGGTTGCATGTCGCGAGTAGCGAAGCTAAACTTAATCCCTAGTTTAACGACTGCTAAGGGATCTAAGTGTCAAGTGTGTGTGCAAGCTAAGCAAACGAGAAATCTTGCACCATTAGAGCTCATACATTCAGATCTATGTGAAAGGAATGGTGTTTTGACAAAATTTGGAAAGAAGTATTTTATGATATTAATTGATGACTCCACTAGATATTGTCATGTGTATCTTCTGAAATCTAATGATGAGGCTTTGAACTATTTCAGGATCTATAAAGCTGAAGCGGAAAACCAACTTGATCGAAAGATCAGGAGGCTTAGGCCTGATCGTGGTGGAGAGTATTTCTCAAATGAATTTGATTCCTTTTGTGCGGAACATGATATAATCCATGAGAGGACGCTGATACGTAACCGTCGTATCTATAATTTTTTATTGTTCCATGCCAATATTTTTCAACTTTCATATACTTTTGGCAACTGTTTATACTATTTTTGGGACTAACAAATTGATCCAGTGCCCAGTGCAAGTTCCTGTTTGTTGCATGTTTTATGTTTCGCAGAAACCAAATATCAAACGGAGTCCAAACGGGATAAAACAGACGGAGAATTATTTTGGAATATTTGTGATTTTTGGGAGGAAGAATCAATGCGAGACGGTGCCCGAGGGGGCCAGGAGACAGGGGCGCGCCCCAGGGAGGCAGGCGCGCCCTGGACTCTCCTGGGCACCTCGTAAGGCGGTTGATGCCTTTCTTTTGCCGCAAGAAAACTAATTTTATGAGAAAAATCTGGGCGAAAGATTCACCCCAATTGGAGTTACGGATCTCCGGATATAAAAGAAACGGTGCCAGGGCAGAATCCCAGAACGTAGAAACAGAGAGAGAGACAGAGAGATAGATCCAACCTCGGAGGGGCTCTCGCCCTTCCCACACCATGGGAGCCAAGGACCAGAGGGGAAACCCTTCTCCCATCTAGGGAGGAGGTCAAGCAAGAAGAAGAAGAAGGGGGGCTCTCTCCCCCTTGCTTCCGGTGGCGCCGGAGCGCTGCCGGGGGCCATCATCAGCACCGCGATCTTCACCAACACCTCCATCATCTTCACCAACATCTCCATCACCTTCCCCCATCTATATTCAGCGGTCCACTCTCCCACAACCTGATGTACCCTCTACTTGAACATGGTGCTTTATGCGTCATATTATTATCCAATGATGTGTGGCCATCCTATGATGTCTGAGTAGATTTTCGTTGTCCTACCGGTGATTGATGAATTGCTATGAGTGGTTTAATTTGCTTGTGTTTATGTTGCTGTCCTATTGTGCCCTCCGTGTCGCGCAAGCGTGAGGGATTACTGCTGTAGGGTGTTGCAATACGTTCATGATTCACTTATAGTGGGTTGCTTGAGTGACAGAAGCATAAACCCAAGTAAGGGGGTTGTGGCGTATGGGATAAAGGGGACTTGATGCTTTAATGCTATGGTTGGGTTTACCTTAATGATCTTTAGTAGTTGCGTATGCTTGCTAGAGTTCCAATCATAAGTGCATATGATCCAAGAAGAGAAAGTATGTTAGCTTATGCCTCTCCCACATAAAACTTGCTATCGGTCTAGTAAAGTAGTCAATTGCTTAGGGACAATTTCACAACTCCTACCACCACTTTTCCACACTCGCTATACTAACTTTATTGCTTCTTTATCTAAACAGCCCCTAGCTTTTATTTACGTGTTCTTTATTATCTTGCAAACCTATCCTATCATACCTACAAAGTACTTCTAGTTTCATACTTGTTCTAGGTAAAGCGAACGTCAAGCGTGCGTAGAGTTGTATCGGTGGTCGATAGAACTTGAGAGAATATTCGTTCTACCTTTAGCTCCTCGTTGGGTTCGACACTCTTACTTATCAAAAGAGGCTACAATTGATCCCTTATACTTGCGGGTTATCAGATGCCTCCCTATTCACCTCAGTCAAATGGGGTGGCCGAAAGAAAGAACTGTACTCTAACTGATTTGGTTAACGCCATGTTAGACACATCGGGTCTCTCCAAGGCATGGTGGGGGGAGGCGATATTATTGACAACATGTCATGTCCTAAACCGAGTTCCTACAAAACAAATAGATAACTCCATTCGAGAAATGGGAGAAGAAAAGGTTAAAGCTCTCTTATCTACGAACCTGGGGTTGTTTGGCGAAAGTCAATGTGCCAATTCCAAAGAAGCGGAAGCTGGGACCAAAAACTGTGGATTGTGTTTTCCTGGGATATGCTTTTCATAGCATTTGTTATAGATTCTTGGTTGTAAAATATGAGGTACCTGGCATGCATGTCGGTACAATCATGGACTCGAATGATGCGACTTTCTTTGAAGATGTCTTTCCCATGAAGAATATGGTTACCTCATCTAATCAGGAGATGCCTAGTTCATCGAATCAGGAACCAGTTACAAGTACTGAACCTGCCATTTTGATGGAATACTTTGAAAGTCCTGTGGAAGAGAACAATGAAGTTCCTACTAGGAGAAAGAGACAGAGGACTGCAAAGTCCTTTGGTGATGATTTTATTGTGTATCTCATAGATGACACTCCCAATTCTATTTCAGAGGCCTATGCATCTGAAGATGCTGACTACTGGAAGGAAGCAGTTCGTAGCGAGATGGATTCTGGCTTGGCGAATGAAACTTGGGAGATAACTGATCGTCCTTATGGGTGAAAACCTATAGGATGCAAATGGGTATTCAAGAAGAAGCTTAGGCCTGATGGTACTATTGAAAAGTACAAGGCCCGGCTCATGGCTAAGGGTTATACCCAAAAGGAAGGTGAAGACTTCTTTGATACTTATTCACCTGTGGCTCGATTGACCACTATTCGAGTTCTACTTTCACTAGCTGCCTCACATGGTCTTCTCGTTCATCAAATGGATGTTAAGACTGCTTTCCTAAATGGAGAGTTGGATGAGGAAATTTATATGGAACAACCAGATGGGTTTGTAATAGATGGTCAGGAAGGGAAAGTGTGCAAGTTGCTGAAGTCTTTATATGGACTCAAGCAAGCACCCAAACAGTGGCATGAGAAGTTCAAAAGAACATTAACAATTGCAGGCTTTGTTGTGAACAAAGCTGACAAATGTGTGTACTATCGCCATGGTGGGGGCGAGGGAGTTATGCTTTGCTTGTATGTTGATGACATGCTGATTTTTGGAACAAATATGAATGTTATTAAGGAGGTCAAGGATTTTGTATCTTGCTGTTTTGAGATGAAGGATTTAGGAGTGGCTGATGTCATTCTGAAGATCAAGTTGTTGAGAGACGATGATGGTGGGATTAGATTGCTTCAATCTCACTATGTGGAAAAGATCTTGAGTCGCTTTGGCTACAGTGACTGCAAGCCCTTTCCAACACCATATGATGCTAGTGTGTTGCTTCGAAAGAATCGAAGAATTTCTAGAGACCAATTGAAATATTCTCAGATTATTGGCTCGCTTATGTACTTAGCCAGTGCTGCAAGACCCGGCATCCGGTTTGTCTCAAAACCAGGAGATGTGCATTGGAAAGCTCTAGAGAGAGTTTTGCATTATTTGAAAGGCACTGCAAATTATGGAATTCACTACACCGGGCACCCAAAGGTGCTCGAAGGGTAAAGTGACTCAAACTAGATCTCAGATGCTGATGAGATAAAGGCCACGAGCGGATATGTATTCACTCATGGAGGTGGCGCTGTTTCTTGGAAGTCTTGCAAGCATACCATCTTAACAAGGTCAACAATGGAAGCAGAACTCACAGCACTAGATACAGCTACGGTCGAAGCAGATTGGCTTCGCCAGCTCTTGAATGACTTGCCGGTTGTTGAGAAACCTGTACCGGGTATCCTTATGAACTATGACAATCAAACTGTGATCACGAAAGTGAACAACTCAAAGGATAACATGAAGTCATCAAGACACGTTCAGAGAAGGTTAAAGTCTGTCAGAAAAATGAGAAACTCCGGAGTTATTGCATTGGATTATATCCAAACGTCTAAAAATCTGGCAGATCCTTTCACTAAGGGTGTATCACGTAATGTGATAAATAATGCATCGAGGGAGGTGGGTATGAGACCCTCAATATGATTTGTTCATAGTGGTAACCTATTCTTTGTGATCGGAGATCCCGTGAATTAGATGTGGAAGACAAGCTGTTGGTCAACTGGGAGGAGAGTACCCTAACTGTTAAAAATACCACTCCATGAAGATGCAATACTCTCCTAATCTGCATGGCAGGTTGATGTATATCTTAATGTGTTCCAAGTGGCTCTTTGAAGCAGAGATGTTGTCCTGCAGAACATCTTTTGAAGAACACACCTATATGAGTCTGATTGTTAAACATCACAATCTATGAGAGTAGGGTTCTCTCTAGTAAACTCATGAAAGGTCTCAGAGTATGACGCATAAGCTCCACCCACGGGGAAGACCCACGGTAGCCACGTACCAGTCAAGGCTTTGTGTGAAGCTAGATTCGCAGAAAATTTATAGTTCAAGGCCTAGTCCACTGTTCAAGTTGCTTACTAGTGTAGCATAGAGTTCAAGGTGGAAGTTCAACTTAACAGTCTCCATTGCAGTATCGGTATATAAAACAGTGTTTTGGAACCAAAGGCAAATTTTATGTGCCTCTGGGATCCGGTGGGGGATTGCTGGAATTTTTGTCTATTTGGGCCTAGTCCAATAGCAGTTTCAGAAATTCCTAATAAATCCTAGAGGCCAACGCAGCCCATTCGTGCAGGCAAGAGGTGGAACTAAAGTTTAGTCCCACATTACTAGTTTAGAGGGAGTTGAACCTCTTTATAAGGGAGGTTCTTTCCCCACATGTATGAGCATGAGAACAAGAGGGACATCCACGCGCGCTCCTCCTCTGCCGCCCGCCTCGCCACGACGTGCCGCGCCGCTCCGCGGGTTGCGGGAATGAGCCGAGCCGATGCCAAAAATTTTGCCACGCACGACGGGTATACGAACGGTCACACGAGAGCTGAAACGTTTTGCCATAGTGGAGACTGAATATGAACGGCGCACCTGTTCGCTTCGTCTCCCTCTGTTGCTTCACCTCCCATCGCAGCCTGTTCGCGTCCCTCTCCTGTGCCTATTGATACGTCTCCAATGTATCTATAATTTTTTTATTGTTCCATGCTATTATATTACCCCTTTTGGATGTTTATGGGCTTTATTTTTGGGACTAACCTACTAACCGGAGGCCCAGCCTGTGTTGTTGTTTTTTTGCCTATTTCAGTATTTCGAAGAAAAGGAATATCAAACGGAGTCCAAACGGAATGAAACCTTCGGGAGCGTGATTTTTGGAACGAACGTGATCCAGAGGACTTGGAGTGCAAGTCAAGAAGCAGCCGAGGCGGCCACGAGAGGGTAGGGCGCCCCCCCCTATAGGGCGCGACCCTTGTCTTGTGGGCCCCTCGGGCAGCCACCGACGTACTTCCTCCTCCTATATAAGCCTACGTACCCCGAAAACATCCAGGGTGCCAACGAAACACAATTTCCACCACCGTAACCTTCTGTATCTGCGAGATCCCAACTTGGAGCCTTCGTCGGCGCTCCGCCGGAGGGGGAATCGACCACGGAGGGCTTCTACAGCAACACCATAGCCCCGCCGATGAGTTGTGAGTAGTTTACCACAGACCTTCGGGTCCATAGTTATTATCTAGATGGCTTCTTCAATCTTTTTGGATCTCAATATAATGTTCTCCCCCTCTCTTGTGGAGATCTATTTGATGTAAACTCTTTTTGCGGTGTGTTTGTCGAGATCCGATGAATTGTGGGTTTATGATCAAGTTTATCTATGAGAAATATTTGAATCTCCTATGAATTCTTTTATGTATGATTGAGTTATCTTTGCAAGTCTCTTCGAATTATCAGTTTGGTTTGGCCTACTAGATTGATCTTTCTTGCCATGGGAGAAGTGCTTAGCTTTGGGTTCAATCTTGCGTTGTCCTTTCCAAGTGACAGCAGGGGCAGCAATGCACATATTGTATTGTTGCCATCGAGGATAAAAAGATGGGGTTTATATCATATTGCTTGAGTTTATCCCTCTACATCATGTCATCTTGCTTAATGCGTTACACTACTAGAAAAAGGGAATTTGCCGTCCGCCTTTTCTTAGGGTCTTTGCCATCTGCTACCGAAAAGCAGACGGCAAAGAAGAGGCAGACGGCAAATTACCAGATTGCCATCAGCCACTTCTTTGCCGTCCGCTAGCGGACAACAAAGGCCCAAAAAGGCAGACGACAAAGAGCTCAGCTGGGCACCACTAGACGTGCGTCAAATGGACGCGTTGGATGCCGTCTGATTTATCTTTGCCGTCCGCCGTATGGATCTTTGCCGTCCGCTGGCGGACGACAAAGAGAAAGCACACCACGCGGATCGATGACGTGGCATCATCAGATCGCACGGGCAGCCAACCCATGGACGGCGCGCAACTCACCCCGAATCCCCACTCCAACAGGTTCTTTCTCTTGGCCCACCACTCTCTCTCTCCTTTATCCTGCCCCACCCCCACTCACTCTCGTATATCTCTTTCTATCTCTCCTGTCTCTCTGTATGACGAACAAACAAACAAACGACGCCGGACGCTCGATCTGGCATTGGAGGGAACCGCGAGCTCGTGCTCAATCAAGCTCCTCCGGCCGTGCACCTGATCTCGCCGCCACCGGCGGCCCCGACATCGTCACCCGTCGCCTCAAGCCCCATCACCCGCGGCCATGGCGCCACGGCGCCCTCCGAACCCCTTGTCGGTCTCCGCCTCTCTGCCTATCGCCGTTCCCCACCGCGGTCGCTCCTCGCCGTTCACCGCCGCGGCCTCACCTCGCCCGACCCCGCCGTTCCCCGCCGCGGGCTCCCCTTGCCCGACCCCGTCGTTCCCCGCCGCGGGCTCCCCTCGCCCGACCCCGCCGTTCCCCGCTACGGCCTCCCCTCGCTCGACCCCGCCGTTCCCTGTTGTGGTCTCCCATCACCCGACCCCGCCGCGGTCGAGTCTCCCCAGCCTCATCCTCTTGGCCACTCGTCGGACCCCGCCGCGGCCATCCCTCGCCGGTCCCGATCGAGGCCGCCGCTCGCCAGACCCCGCTTGGTCGTCCTCGCCGGAACCCGTCATGTCTGAGCCTCCCCGAGCGCTAGAACTCCTCTGGTTGTGGCAGCAGTTGCAGGAGTTGGTAGGTCCGACGACCACCGACGCTCACCGGAGCTGCAGCCGACCTCAGAACGTTTTCGCTCATGTCATTTTCTATATAAAAAAAACTTTTTGCCGTCTGTAGTTCCGTTTGGATGACGGCAAAGAAAACGTTAAGAGAGCGGACGACAAAGGCTACCGTTAGCCACCTAACGGACTAACAGGGGTTATTTTGCCGTCCCCCCTCTTTGCCGTCCACCACTGATGACAAAGGACTCATTGCCATCCGCCTCAAAAAGCGGACGGCAAAGAAGCTGTTTGCCGACCCTTTCTTTGCCGTCCACTTTTGCCGTCCGTGGCAGACGGCAAAGACCATTGCCGTCCGCCATTCGTGCCTTTGCCGTCCGCCGTGGCAGACGGCAAAGTAGCTGATTCTTGTAGTGTTACTCTGTTCTTTATGAACTTAATACTCTAGATGCAGACAGGAGTCGGTCGATGTGTGGAGTAATAGTAGTAGATGCAGGCAGGAGTTGGTCTACTTGTTGCGGACGTGATGCCTATATACATGATCATGCCTAGATAATCCCATAATTATTCACTTTTCTATCAATTGCTCGACAGTAATTTGTTCACCCACCGTAATACTTATGCTATCTTGAGAGAAGCCTCTAATGAAATTTATGGCCCCCGGGTCTATCTTTTATCATATAAGCTTTCAATCTACTTTTATTTGCATCTTTACTTTTCGCATCTATATTATAAAATACCAAAAATATATTTATCTTATCATACTATCTCTATTATATCTCAATTTGCAAGTGGCTGTGAAGGGATTGACAACCCCTTTATTGTGTTGGTTGCGAGTTCTTTGTTTGTTTGTGTAGGTGCGTGAGACTTTTAAGGAGCCTCCTACTAGATTGATACCTTGGTTCTCAAAAACTGAGGGAAATACTTACACTACTATTGCTGCATCACCCTTTCCTCTTCAAGGAAAACCAACGCAAGCTCAAGACGTAGCACCTATATAAGAGAGGTCGCTCCTCTCCAGAGAGATACATCAGAAGGTCCTCTTCCTCTCGCGACAGAGTTCCTGAGCACTGTGCTTCTGCTACAATCTTCCCCATCCCGGCTTGCGGTGTGCACCGCAGGTCGGGACAGTAGACCTCTGAAACCGCACCTTTTGAGTCTTGTACGGGGCAAGGGTGATGAGGTTTTTGGGGAGTGCTAAGCACGACTACTGACTTCTTCGTCACGGACGCCCCGGACTCCGACGACTACTTCCCCGACAACGACTTCTTCCCTGACGTCGACAACCTCCTCGACGACATGGCTGGCGAGGACACCGACCCTAAGACCGGTGCATCTGTTCCCGTTCCGTACATTCTAATACTCTTCCTTTTATAGGTTCTGTCACAACTTATTGCTTTAGTGTCTGTTCTACATGTGTTTGGTTCTAGTTCATATATGCAGATGCTATTTACCTTCGCTCTGTCAAATCACTTGACTTGTTTTATCACTGCTTTATTAGTAGTGCTTTATCTAGTATTTCTGTTAATAAAATTATTTAGTAAATTGCTCATATTTCCAACACTAGCTTCGTTTGCCTTTGCCGGCGGTGAAATCATTGACGCCCCATCCACCGACGAACCATCAGCTAGCTGCTGCATGCGGGCAAGTGTCAAGAGTGCTTTACAACTTCCTCGTGGAGACAGAAAAAATGGCATGCATTGACCAAACATTGCTCTGCGGCGTAGTGCAGTTCAATGAAGATGTTCCATTGGGCCGGCTTGGTAGCCTTTCGCTGCCTTTTATGTTTTCTAAGATGGGCTGAGCTGTTTTCCGGTTATATCGGATCTTAATTGGGCTTTGTGCTTGGCCATCAATTTTGGGGGCTGCTTCTACATCTCCTGTCCTTGGGTACCCAAACCAGATTCTTTCTTTTTTTGGAAACGGAGGCAAAAGATTTGCCTCATATATTAAATAAGGAGGAGAAAGAGTTTGTTACAACACACACCCAAGTTACGGCATGACAATTATTCTCACAATAAAGAAGACCCTAGTTTCTTTGCCCCAGCTTTAATCCAAAGGTTTGCCTTGTCGACAATGATGTTGAGCAAGATTTGCAGAGGTGCGTTCTTTTGCCTGAACACTCTTGCATTGCACTCATTCTAGATGACCCATGATACTAGTATGGTGACGATGCCTTTGCTTTTCTGTTGGTGGCGCCCGCGGTGCATATGCTCGCTCACCAGGCCTGAACGGAGTCGAACAAGTGCCATGCGGACATGTCCATGTCGTGGATGCGAAATTTCTGAATAGCCATGTTCAAAAGCCTGAGAGTGAAGTGGCATCTGAAGAAAAGATGAGAGCCACATTCCTACATGCGTCGGCACAAGGGGCAAGGGCCACAGTTAGTCCATCCTCACTTCTCCAATCTGTCAGCAGTCCAGATCATATCCTGAAGCGCGAGCCAAGCAAAGAACTTGACTTTTGATGGGGCCCAAGCCTTCCAACCCATTTGGTCCATAGGGGAGAGGACCAAGCCCAAAAATTATGCCCTGTAAACGAAGGCCGTGGAGTAGTGCCCAGATTCCGTGTGCTTCTGTAGGATGTCATCCTCAGCGAGCTCATCCAGGTGCACCTCATGCAGTAAACCAGATTCTTTTTCACCCCTCTAGAATCAACTAGTTTTTTTCCAAGTCTTTTGACTTCCAAGTTTGTGTGCTCACACTACAAGAAATATGTCAACTAGTGACCTTCTGTCAGTGACCCTGGAAGAATTGGTCATAGATCTATGACCATTTGAGACCAATTGGTCAAAAGCTATTTGGGGGGCTCCAAACCCTAAACCATTGCGACCATTTTGGTCAGAAAGGTCGTAATTTCCTTACACAAAATGGTCACAAAGCAAACAGTGCAGGTCCGCTGCCTTATTTCTAGTTGTTAACGACCAATATAGATGGCCATAGCCTTGTAGATTGTGGTGGGTTGTGATGACTAGTCGCCATCTCATCAGTTTTGCCTATGTGTCATGTCCATGTGTCAACTTTTGCCCTAGGTTGTGGAGCAACCTATATTTGTGTTATTCCAAAAATTCCCAAAAAATTCTCATAAATTGTTTGGATCATATCTTCATCAAATATGTCAAAAACCTTCCTTGCCTAGTTAAAAAATAACTCAACAATATTCATTTTCCTATCTAGTTCAAAGCAGCACTTTGTGAAGGAAGTACCACTTTGGCATGTCCAAATGGTATCCATTTTCTATAGTGCTTTCCTATGCCCAAATAACCATCCTCCACCAAATGCCAGCTCAATCCATCCATTATTTTGGGCCCAGCTTCAACATTCGTTTTTATGTCCAGTGTGGTACTTTGCAAAGCAGTACCACCTAGGCTCCTCCTTATGAGGTGAAAATTTGTGAAGACGGTCTTCTTAGTAACTGATCATCCTCAGCCAAAACTCACGCCCATTAGCCATGTGCATTTCCCGTACCGCAAATCCAACACTTGGCTGCTTATTCATGTTTGAGCATCGATCGGTCTCCTCGTGAGAATCTTATGTTGTGATTTTCTTCCTAGCACCTACCTGGGGAGTGCCCAACCCACTAGACATGCCTAGGCCACCCAGAACACATGGCAACGCCACGGTCACGCCGTGACCACGCGGCGGGCATGCGAGCTTACGCACTCTAGAGTTGGGGCCCTCGGCCACCGTCCAAACCTCGACGTATCGCCACCAAACCATGTATTTCTGATTAAATAGGTACTTATGTACCTAGAAATGATTTTTGGAAAAAATAAATAGCAAACTATGAGGCAGCTATAGTTCAAATTTGACCTGCTTCCAACTGAATCGACGGGAATTTGTCTTTTTCACCAGAGGTGGATCAAAACTTTTGACACCCAAATATTTTGTCAATTGTGCATTAAATATGGCCTAGTATTTTAGAAAATTGATCTAGTCCAATTTTACAACATATATATGGTAGGTCCTTCACAAAAAAAACTCATTTTAGGCACTCGGAAAATGGAAAATGAATTTTCCGTGCAAAGAAAATGAAAACTCCCTTAGGCAACATTGTTTGTAATTCCAAGATGCACCCTTGTGCACAATATTAGATCATTTGAAGAAACTATGCCATGAATGTGGCCATAAGATTGATCATTTGGCTTGAAAGCCATGAATCTTCATGCATGATAGCTCATTTCTGAGAACACTTTTTTAAAATAATTTCCGTATTACAAGTTTATTATTTTTCCTGAAAACTTGGTCACATATAATGACACAATGCGAAGGTTTTGCAATTTTTTGATTTTTTTTGAATTTTTTATGCCCGTTTCAAAATGCGGTCAAAACGGTGGGCTTGACCGTTCCTAGCTAGTGGTTGAATCTTGGATTTTTTTTTGGTGTTTCTCTGATTAAATATATACTTGTTTACCTAGAAATGATTTTTGGAAAAAATAATGAGCAAGCTACGAAGCAGCTGCAGTTCAAATTTTACACGCTTCCTCCTAAATCGGCAGGAATTTGTCTTTTTCAGGAGAGGTGGATCAAAACTTCTTACACCCAACCACTTGGTAAATTGTGCATTAAATATGTCCTAGTATTTTAGAAAATTTATTTGGTCCAATTTGGAACAAATATATGGTAGTTCCTTCACAAAAAACCTAATTTCAGGCACTCAGAAAATGGAAAATGAATTTTCTGTGCAAAGAAAATGAAAACTCCCTTAGGCAACATTGTTTGTCATTCCAAGATGCACCCTTGTGCACAATATGAGATCATTTGAACAAACTATGCCATGAATGTGGCCATAAGATTGAGCATTTGGCTTGAAAGCCATGAATCTTCATAGGTGATAGCTCATTTCTGAAAACACTTTTTTAAAAGAATTGCCGTATTACAAGTTTATTATTTTTCCTGATAACTTTGTCACATATAATGACACAATCCTAAGATTTTCCAATTTTTTGATTTTTTTGAATTTTTTATGCCCGTTTCAAAATGCGGTCAAAACGGCGGGAATGGCCGTTCCTAGCTAGTGGTTGAATCTTGGAATTCTTTTGCTGTTTCTATGATTAAATAGATTCTTATGTACCTAAGAATGTTTTTTGGAAAAAATAAAGAGCAAGCTATTTGGCAGCTGCAGTTCAAATTTGACCCGCTTCCAGCTGAATCGACGGAAATTTGTCTTTTTCACGAGAGGTGGATTAAAAGTTTTGACACCCAACCATTTGGTTATTTGTACATTAAATATGGTCTAGTATTTTAGAAAAATGATTTGATACAATTTTGCAACAAGTATTTGGTATGTTCTTCACACAAAAAACTCATTTTGAGCACTCAAAAAATGAAAAATGAATTTTCGTGCAAAGAAAATGAAAAGTTCCTTATTACTATTTTGTTATTTTTTTCTTCTAAAAACTAGGTCACACTTGATGACATGATGAGAAGGTTTTTCATTTGTTTCATTTTTTTTCAATTTATCAGGTCAAGTAAATAGCTGAGATGATCTAACATCTTATTTTTAAATTTACCACGACCAATTCAATTGGTCATAATATTGTATTGCGTTCTGATTGGTCCGTGGGCAAGGCACACAGATCATGCCCAAAACACCATTGGATCCTCCCGGATCCAATAGTAGCCGTCGCTCCTCGCCTCCCCCACCAACCCCACCTGAGGCGAAACCCTTGCTGGCATCTTCCATCC
>NC_041389.1:561490858-561508315 GCF_002162155.2 Triticum dicoccoides
CGACCCCTCCCTTCCCCACCGCATCGCCACCCCCAAGCCACCTCCCTTCCCTAACCCTACACCCGTACCTCAACCTGCGCCACAACCCGTCGGATCTCCCTTCTCCGCTGCCGCTCCTCCTCCTCTCCCCTCAACCGACGGCCAGATCCACCCACTCCCTCTCCCCACCCACTCACCCAACTCCCTCTCCATCGCTGACATCTAAGCCGGCAGCCATCTTCGGTGCGCACGGCGTCGGTGACCAGAGAGGAGGCATGGAGATGAGCTTCGGGGGCGGAAGTGGAGGGGAGTGCTCGTCGTCGTCCGCAGTGGCGGTCGCGACCGCGTCGACGGCCGAGGCAGAGGAGTGGCAGCTGCTCAAGGGGGAGATGGTGGTGCACCCGCTGTGCGAGCAGCTGGTGGCGGCGCACGTCGGCTACCTATGCGCGGCGCACGTCGGCTGTCTACGCGTGACAGCTGGTGGCAGCGCTCATCGACGCGCAGCTTGCGCAGTCCAGCGGCCTCCTCCACTCCTACGCCACCTACCACTGCCCCTTCCTCTCCCCGCACGACAAGCAGGAGAACTTCCGCCATGGATCGACTGGTGAGTCGTGTTCATCCTCATGTGCGTGTGTGCATGCATGTCGTCGTAGTTGACGCCGGGTGTTTGTGTCTATGTGTGCAGGCGCAGTCCAGCGGCCTCCTCCACTCCTATGTCGTCGCTGATGAAGAACAACATCAGAGTCTAGGTTTACAGGAATGCATGATAGGCGTTTTCGGATACTACTTGATTAGAGTCTCTGATGTGACATTCTAGAATAGAAGTGAAATGATTTGTGGTGTACATGCAATGCTGGAAATAATGGCCACTGACCTTTTGTTTGCAGTGGAGACACTAACGGGAGGGTGCCCGTCACTTCCAGTAGGCTCTCTGTCAACCAGCTCCAGCTCCCTGTGGCAGCAAAATGGAGGCCATGGTTCAGCAGCACCAAGGTGCTTACTTATGATGACCACTTCCCTGCCCAAATCTTTTCACTGCAACAACAAGCTAATGCAACAGATTGTTGCTAAAACTTATAATTCAGTTGCTACAGACATGCAAGGAAATAATTTTAACCTGTTGAGACTCTCATATCATGATTATTACCTGCTTTTGCTCGGACTCGGTAAATATGATGATCTGTTCGATCTTGTGAACGCATGATGCTATTGTGCTTGTTCAGGGAGTAGCTACTGTGCCCATGCCGCGGACGAGCCGAGCACCGGCAATGAGGGTGACAGATCTGGGAGCAGTGCCCTTCTCCTCAAGCTGCAGCCGCCGGCCTTGTCCTACTCGAGGAGCGGCAGGGGTGCACCTAGCCACCAAGGTCAAGGTCACCGCCGTCAAGGGATTCTTCAACCTGGACCTCGACGTCCACGGCGCCGTCGTCCAGCCATCCAAGGGAAAGGCGCTCCCCTCCCTCCCTTCCCCATCTGTTTGATTCGATCTGACAGCTATGGACTTGGGTTCCTCACGCCTCTCTGTTTGCTATGTTTATTGGTGCTCTGCAGGAGAACTCAACTAACTTGTTGCAGGGAAGGAGAGGAGGGTGATGCACGACCATGGAGAGGAGCAGCAGCACCAACTCAAGGTCCTTTCTCCTCTCTTGTTTCTAAGTTAGCTAACCATAATCTGTTGTTTAATCCAAATTGTGTTATCAAAAGTTGCGCATAATGTGTTGCTTTTGATTGGTATTTGTTCAAAGACATTCAGCTGTGTTGCGATGCTATCATTCTACTCCTAAGGCAAACACATAAGGATGTGCAAGTAATATAGTTGTTCAAATCATATATTTGCTTGTCTGCTTTCCTCTTCTGTTTTAGTGGTTCGCTGGATTGCGATGCTGTGAACAACCAGTGATGCCGCTGCTTTTCAAACCATATAGTTGTTCAAATCATATATTTGCTTAGCTGTGTTGCGATGCTATCATTCTACCCCTAGCATGAAACTATATGCTCAGGCATTTGTGATTCTGTGAACAGCCAGTGATGCTGCTGTTGTTGTATACCATAAATGCTATGACTAAGACTACAGTGCCCCCGCCCATGCCCGTGGTCAGCCAGAGCGTGGCAACAGTGCCCCTTACCTACCCGCTGACCAGGGCTGGCACGGCAACAGTGTTCCTGCCCTCACCGCTGACGACAGCAAGTGGCGGCCTGACGAAGAATAATGTGTGCGGCTCGACTCGGCCATGCCAGGACAATCGACAAGACGGCGCACAGTCTCCCTAGGCAAGCGGGGACCGCACCTAGGGGAACCCGGCGAACCATAAGCCCCCAAGCGGGACCCAGCCCGGTACCCCGGACGCCGACAATACGAACCCACCGACTCGGCATATTACCATTGTAACCCTGGGTGGGTTGATCTATAAAACCCCCAGGAGTCCCCGCCTACAGGGAGCGGCGAGAGCAGCAGAGAGATTGCGAGAATGAGCATTGCATGAACACGAGATAGAGCAAGCAATATAGGACTAGCCACTACATAGCAACACCAAGGAGAAGGAGCAGTCGGAGCCTTGGCCAGCCTCCTTCCTCCTCCGAACAGCTCCAGGAGCGACATTGTACTATCAGCCATCCAACTAAACTCGGCAGGACTAGGGGTGTTATCTCTCCGGAGAGCCCCGAACCTGGGTATGTCCGGCGTCCCGCACCCGCGCATATCAACCTCGCCTCCGAAGCCCACCAGCGCCCTCGAGCCTCCTCCTCTCTTTAGCCATCCCTTGGCATCTGCCATGCGCCCACCACGACAGTTGGCGCCCATCGTGGGGCAACTCGAGGAACTGGTCGGAAGCATGCTTCGGACGGGGCCCCTCTCCTACTCCAACGAGTCCGTCGCTCTGGCGGACGACGTCATCGGCGCGCTCGCCGCCTCCTTCACCGTGCTGCGCATCTCCGACGCGCTCGTGGCCGACGAGTACCCCAGCGGGGTGCTCAGCTACTCCGACTCCCCGCTTTCTCTCAGAAGTGGATTCACCGCCGGGGCGATGGAAGCCCACGTAGAGGTCTTCGTCACTGGTGATGGCGCCTCTTCCTCGTCGAGCAAGGCGAGAAGAGCCGCCGAAGCCGCGGCCGCCGTGGCTTGGACGGAGCCGTCCGACCCGTTGCCCGCCGTGATGCAGAGCCTCCGCATCCCCATCGGCATGACATCGACGCCACCAACGTTGTTGAAGCCCGAACCCAGCTTGAGGACAGGCGCCAGCAGATGCTAGACCTGTCCGAGACGCTAGCCGCCAATAGACACCGCCTGGAAGCTGCTCAAATGAGCACGACGCCGCTCACGGATTCACGCCCGCCGCGTCGGAGCCAAGCCGGGCCGCCGATACTCGCGCCAGGGGAGGAGCGATCAGCCAGGCCTTCGGCGCCGTCCGGACCGTCTATGAGACCCCAGTCAAGAACATGCGGGCGAGGAGCTCAGGGAGCGCATCGGGCAGATGCGCGAGCTCCTCCATGCCGCCAACACCTAGTAGGATCGCCTCAACCAGCTCGCCAAGCCGGCGGGGTCTGGCTCCGCCCGCCTTGGCGGACCCGGTGAACTCCTGTACACGGCCTCTTCGCCGCCCAGCGAGGCGCACTCCGGCCAGGGCCGGACCCGGCGCAACCCAGCCGGCACCGCCGCCGACGCTCTGGGCAACGAGCCCGCCCTAGAGACCCAGCGCGGAACCGACCAGCCTAGCCGGTGTTCGGCTCCAGCCGACCCGGCCCCTTGGGGCCTGGCCGCCAGTCGACTCGACCCGCGCGCCATCGACGCTCCTGACGTGCGCCACCACCTCGATCAGCTTGTTCGCTCCATGGAGGTGGAGGAGAGCGGCGCTATCGGGCCGGCGTGTTTCGGCCCACGCATCTGGGAGGAGCCCTTCCCCAAGGGGTTCGTGCTTCCCCGCGACACCCCCAAGTACAATGGGACCGTGAAGCCAGAAGACTGGCTCACCGACTACACCACGGCCATTGGCATCACCGGTGCCAATCGTCGTCTCGCCATGCGCTACGCACTGCTTGTGCTCCAAGGATCGGCTCGCACTTGGTTGAACAGCCTACCGATGGGCAGCATCAACGCATGGGTCGATTTCGAGGAAGGATTTGTTCGCAACTTCACGGGGACGTACAAGCAACCCGGTCGCCCCAGTCAGCTCGCCATGTGCGTGCAGGGGCCGACGGAGACCGGCCGAGAGTACCTTGCATGCTGGACCGAGATCCGGAACAGCTGTGAGGGCATCCATGAAGTCCAGGCGATCCAATACCTTCGTCATTGGGTGCTGAGACGACACCCTCCTCAAGCACAAGCTTCTACGCTACGAGCCGGCCACCATGGCCGCGCTCATGGTGATGGCAGACAAGTACGCCAACGCCGACTCCGCCATGAAGATCCAGGTGGCGCTGGGCGAGGCCGGCAAGGCGAAGCCGGTCCCTCCATAGAAGCCGGCCGGCGAAGGCAGCCGGCAGCAGCACCACCAGAACAGCAAGCGCAAGGCCGAGCAGCCGGCGCAACGTCATGACAACCGGCTCGTCACGGCCGCCAAGCCCGCGGAGGACCCGGCAGCGAAGCGCCGGCAGACCGACAAGATGGCATGGCAACCCACCATGAGCTTTGAAGAGATGCTCGACGCCCCATGCAAGCACCACAGCGGCGCAAGACCCTCCATGCACACGCTTCGACAGTGTGCCATCACCAAGCGCATCATGAGGGGCAACGTCCCGCCTCCTCCAGCTCCGGCTCCGGCTCCGGGCGCGGGACAGCCGCCTCCACCTCCACCGCTGCCCGCCGCCGGTGGCGCGATGCGGAACGACGCCTACCCGGACCAGAACGCAGCCTACATCGTCTTCACCAGCCTCGGCAATGACAAGCGCAGCGAGCGCCTCCTCCGGCAGGAGGTGAACACCATCGTCCCGGCCAAGACGGATTTCATGCATTGGTCGGAGCACCCGATCACCTCAACCCTACAATCGTCGTGCGGTGCACCTGCAAGTTTTCCCGAGTCCTCATCGACAGCGGCAAGAACATCAACATCCTCTACCGTGACACGATGACCAAGCTCGGCCTTAAGGCCGAGTACCTGGAGCCAACCCGGACCATCTTCCACGGCATCGTACCCGGCCTCTCCTGTTCGCCCATTGGACGGGTCCGGCTCGACGTCCTGTTCGGCGACAGTAGCCACTTCCGACGCGAACCGATCTGGTTCGAGGTGGTGGACCTGTCTAGCGCGTACCATGCGCTGCTGGGCCGGCCCGCGCTCGCCAAATTCATGGCAGTTCCCCACTACGCGTACCTGAAGATGAAGATGCAGGATCCCAAGGGCCTCATTACTATCACCGGCGACTACCGCAAGTCTCTGGAGTGCACCCGAGATGGTGCCAAGCTGGACGAGTCGCTGGTCATTGCCGAGGAGCGGCGCCAGCTCGACCGGATTGTCGTCCTGGCCGGCGAGGCCTCTGACGCGTTGATCCCGACCCTGGACCCGGCCGATGAGGCCGCCTTCAAGCCCTCGAAGGAAACCAAGAAAGTGAAGCTGAACCCGGAAGACCCCAGCTACAGCTAGTACGTTGTCGTAGGGGCCCGCCTCGACAGCAAATAGGAAGGCGAGCTCGTCGACTTCCTCCGTGAGAATCGGGATATCTTCGCATGGACCCCCAAAGACATGCCGGGTATCCCGAGGAAGTACGCCGAGCACAAACTGCACGTCCACAAGGACGCCAAGCCTGTCCATCAACCCCTCCGTCAATTTTCTGAAGAGAAGAGAAGAACCATTGGTGAAGAGGTCGCCAAGCTCTTGGCGGCCGGCTTCATAATGGAAGTGTTTCACCCCGTGTGACTGGCCAACCCAGTCCTCGTCCTGAAGAAGAACAAGACCTGGCGCATGTGTATCGACTACATCAGCCTCAACAAGGCTTGTCTAAAGGATACGTTCGCCCTCCCGCGAATCGACCAAGTCATCGACTCGACCGCTGGGTGCGTGCTGCTGTCCTTCCAGGACGCCTACTCCGCTATCACCAGATCAAGCTGGACCTGGCCGATGCCTTGAAGACGTCCTTCATCACGCCCTTCGGAGCGTACTGCTACATCACCATGTCGTTCAGGTTGAAGAACGCCGGCGCCACCTTCCAACGCTGCATGCAGAAGTGCCTGCTACCGCAACTCGGCAAGAACATCCATGTGTACGTGGATGATATCGTGGTGAAGACCAAGCAGCACCTCACGCTCCTCGACGATCTGAAGGAAACATTCGCCAACCTCCGCGAATACAAGGTCAAGCTTCGGCGTCCCAGCGGGACAGCTGCTCGGTTTCCTTGTCTCGGAACGCGGCATCGAGACGAACCCGGAGAAGATCAAGGCCATCGAGCGCATGCGCAAGCCAACCTGGCTGCGCGATGTCCAGAAGTTCACAGGCTGCCTGGCCTCGGTCAGCCAGTTTCTAAGCCGGCTGGGCGAGAAGGCACTGCCCCTGTACCTGCTAATGAAGAAAACAAGCCCGTTCGTGTGGAACGGCAAGACGGATGAAGCTTTCCAAGACCTCAAGCACATGCTCTCCACCGCACCCGTCCTGGCCGCGCCGACCGACAAGGAGCCGCTATTGCTCTACATAGCCGTGACCTCGTGGGCGGTCAGCACGGTGCTGGTGGTCGAGCGACCAGAGAAGGGCAAGATCCAGGCCTTCCAGCGTCCGGTCTACTACCTGAGCAAAGTGCTCTCTACCTCCAAGCAGAACTACCCACACTACCAGAAGATGTCTTACGGCGTGTACCTCACCGCCAAGAAGCTGAAGCAGTACTTTCAAGAACATGTCGTCACCGTCGTCAGCATGGCGCCTATCGGATAAATCATCGGGTGCCAAGACGCCTCCGGCCGGGTCGCCAAGTGGGCGATCCAGCTAGCCGGCCACACCATCCTCTACGAGCCCCGCGCCACGATCAAGTCTCAGGCCCTGGCCGATTTCCTCGTCGACTGGACCGAGACCCAGTACCTGCCGCCGCCTCCCGACCCGACGCATTGGCCGCATGCACTTCGACGGGTCCAAGATGCGACTCGGCTTAGGGGTCGGCATCGTACTGTCATCTCCGAAGGGTGACCGACTCCGCTACGCACTCCTGATCCACTTTGCTGCCTCCAACAACGTCGCCGAATACGAAGCCCTTGTGCACGGCCTCCGGCTTGCCAAGGAACTCGGCATCCGGCGCATCCTGTGCCACGGAAACTCGGACTTGGTGGTACAGCAGTGCTCCGGCGAATGGGACGCCCGCGACTCCAACATGGCAAGCTATGGCTTCCTCATCCAGAAGCTGTCCGGATCCTTTGATGGCTGCGAGTTCCTCCACGTCCCACGCGCGGAGAACGAGGCAGCCGACACGCTCGCCAAGATCGCCTCATCACGTCAAGCCATCCCGTCCAACGTCTCCCTCGAGCACCTGGACAAGCCATTCGTCAAGCTGTCGCTGGACTCCGAGTCCATCCACGTCCCACAGGACCCGGCCGCGCCGCAACCCGGCCCGGGGGCTGCTTAACCCAGCCCGGCGGCTGCTCAGCCCAGCCCGGCCACCATCACCCCGGACCCGGCCGTCGCTGTCATCACCCCGGGGGCTGCTCAACCCGGCCCAGGAGCCGCCGACTCGGAACCCACCCAGGTGGCCATCTTCACTGCCATCACGACCCCCTCTTGGGCCTTGCCGATATCAGAATGGCTAGAGAACAGGGTTATCCCCATGGACGAGACCGAGGCTCGGCAAGTTCAGCGCCGGGCGTCCGCCTACAGCATCATCAACAACGAGCTCGTCAAGCGCAGCTCTACTGGCGTGTTCCAGCGCTGTGTCGTGCAGGACCGCGACATCGACATCCTCCTCGACATTCACCAGGGCGAGTGCGGGCACCACGTCGCATCTCGATCCCTCGTGGCCAAGATGTTCCGCCACGGCTTCTACTGGCCAACGGCCCTCGAAGACGTCGAGTCACTCGTCCTCAAGTGCGAAGGATGCCAGCGCTTCAGCAAACGCAGCCACCAGCCGGCGTCAGCACTCCGCACCATACTGATCGCCTGGCCCTTCGCGGTCTGGGGACTCGACATGGTGGTACCCTTCAAAACCGCTCGAGGTGGCATGACGCACTTGCTGGTGGCAGTGGACAAGTTCACCAATTGGATCGAGGCAAGACAAATCAAGAAACTGGACGGGCCAACAGCCGTCCGGTTCATCAAGGACATAGCGGTGCGCTACGGCAATGCCGAACAACATCATCACCGACAATGATACCAACTTCGCCAAGGGCGCGCTCGAGCAATACTGCTCCATCTCCGGCATCCGCCTCGACCTGGCCTCCGTGGCACATCCGCAGTCCAATGGGAAGGTCGAGCGGGCTAACGGACTCATCCTGTCCAGCATCAAGGCGCGACTCGTCGAGCCACTTGTCCGCTCACCCGGCAGTTGGCTCGACGAGCTGCCCGTGGTTCTTTGGAGTCTGCGCACGACACCAAACCGGTCGACCGGGTTCACCCCGTTCTTCCTCGTCTACAGATCCGAAGCCATCATCCCGACCGATGTCGAGTTCGACTCATCGCGCATCACGATGTACACCGAAGCAGAAGCAAGAGAAGCACGCGAAGACGGCTTCGACCTGCTCGAAGAGACGCGCCTTCTGGCACTTAGCCGCTCGGCTATCTACCAGCAAGGACTAAGGTACTACCACAACAAGAAGATCAAGCCTCTCGCATTCCGCGAAGGCGACCTCGTCCTCCGACTCGTCCAAGAGCAGGCAGGCCAGCACAAGCTGTCATCTCCATGGGAAGGCCCGTTCATTTTGAGCAGGGCTTTGCGCGACCGCAACGCCTACTACCTCATCGACGCACGCAAGTCGAAGAAGCGCAAGAGGGACACTGCCGGCGAAGAAACAACCCGGTCGTGCAATGCGGAACTCCTCCGTCCATTTTACAATTAGCCGAACGAATGTATGTATCAACGCCTTTTGTGAGCATATGAAACTAGGGGGTCCCCGAACGAGACTCGGGGGCTGCCTTTTGCCGACCAATTTATTGCGTCCATATTTCACACCACTTTACTACCGAACCCGGCCGCCGGCTCGACAAGCTCGACCCGGGGGCTCGGGGGCTGGCCGGCTTGATCATCACCCCGCTGCTTCACTTAGTGATTCCTGATAAGTTAGGATGCCGCGGCCCCCCACTTCGCCCTAAAATCGCAGATCCAGCTCTGGCTGACGGCGGGCAAGCACAACGGGCTAAAGCTCCCCTACGATTCATACACTAAGTTAAAGCCGCCGAGTCGACCAACCCAGCCCGACGCTCGTCAACTATGTTAGCCGCACGACCGGCTGCTCACCAACCGGCCAAGCCGTATTGCCGCCAGCCGGCCCAGTGGGTGTTTCGCTCGCGCTCAACGTTTTTAAGGACCCAACTCCTGCGGCCGCCTCTCGAAGAGCCGAACCCCTTGTCACGGACCGGAGCCTCAGTCGTATGACTCGCGGGGGGGGGGGGAGCTTCAGAGAGGAGCAACGCATGAAATAATTTCGAAAAAACAACAGGCAAAAAGCAAATAAACACTCACAACATTTACACATAAATGTTTCAAGCAAAGGCCCACGGCCCGAGTTCATTACACCCTGAAAACCCCCAGTGGGTGGGTGAACCTGCTACTTAACAAAATTTCCTACTAAAGACGCTCAGGCATTCCCAGCGCCGCGTCGCGAATCGACGGCTCCCCCCGGCCGGCCTCCGGGTCCAGCGAAGCACCGGTGTCCTCTTCGACCTTCGCGTCGCCGTAGACGCCCGCCTCCTGCGAGCTGCCCTCCGGGTCGCGAAGAAGCAAGTCGTAGTCGTCGCCATCCACGACCGCGCCGTCTTTCGTCCGTTCCGGATAGAACTCGTCGTGGAAGGCGAACTCAACGATATAGCTGGCCCAGGAGGCGATCCGGCCGGCCTGCTCCTGCAGCAACTGCTCTGAGCCAGCGCGCTGACCCATCAGCGCGTCCAGCTGAAGATCCGGATGCCAAGATAGCGCGATCCGGAGCGCCATCTCAGCACCGGCCCGGGCGGCAGAAACGCGCCAGTCGCTAAGGCGATCCGAGCCCATCTCCAACCAGCGCCCAGACGCGAGAAGCTGTGCGAATGGACGGAATCCGGCCACAAGGCCGCCGTCATCACGGTATCGGCTCGGGGCAGCCGCTCCATCTGCGTCCCCAAGGCGCGCAGCCGGGCCTCAGCAGCGGCAATGATCTCCGGGAAGGTCCAGGCCGTCAGCGGATCCGTCCCGGACCCAACAACACCGGTCGGGTCGCGCTGGTAGCGGACGGCTTCCTCCGCCAGCCGCTGCATCTCCGGAAAGGCCCCTATAGCCAAAGAAGAAGCAAGTCAGAAGAGCAACAAAGAAGAAAGTGCCGGGTCCAGACCCGGCAAACAACGAAGAAGCAGCACTTACTAGAGAAAGACTCTTCCAGGTGCTGCGCCTCGAGCAACGTACCACATCACTCCCGCTCCAAGACACGGTCCCCCTCCCTGAGCGCCCTCTCCAGGTCGGCTACCTTAGCAAGGGCCGCCTTCAGCTCGGCGTCCTTGTCTTCGGCCGCCTTCTCAGCCGCCTCACGGCGGCGAGCCTCGGCCTGGCGGGTCTCTTCAGCCGTGGTGGCCTGCTCCCGCAGACGCTCCATCTCGGCTTGGAGCCGGCTCTTGTCATCGGCCAGCTGGCCGTGCTGCTGGTCCGCCTCGACCAGGGCCTGCTATGCCTCCACCGCCTTGGTGTCCTCTGCCTTAAGAAGCTCCACCTTGGCCTTGAGGCGGCTCTTGTGACCCGCCAGCTGCTCGTGCAGCCGGTTAGCCTCGTCAAGAGACCGCCGGGCCGCGACCGCCTCCGCCCTCGCCTGCACCGCCTCAACGCCGAGACGGCCGGAATTACCAATGAGCCGGTCATAGTGATGACCAGCCCGGAACAGCCGGGTCCACCAAGACAACACCTCGGCTGCAAAGAAAAAGAACTCAGCAGGAAGGAAAAAACAAGACAAGGCCTAAGATTTGTCCCAACTATTATACAGTTGGCCAAAATCTCGGGGGCTACACCCAGTGGGTGCGCTAGCGCGCCCCGACTAGAAGAAAAGAACTCAACAAAGTACCTGCAGCGGCGCGCAGCTCCTCCTCCTTGGCAGCAAGCTGCTCCTTGAGCTCCCGATGCTTGCCCAGGAGCCGGTTGTAGGCGACAACCCGGAAGGCGTCAAGGTGCTGAAAAGAAGACCAAAGTCAACACAAGGACAACGCTCCTAAGGTTCGACCTGACTACTACATAGTTGGCCCGAACCTCGGGGGCTACACCCAGTGGGACTTACCAGGACTTACCAGGACGGCGCGCTCCAGGTCGCGCGTTCACTCCGTCTCGGCCTGGGCGAAGGCCTCAAGGCGCTCTGTCCGGCCTCGCAGACGGCGGATGACGGCATCCAGCGCCGCCTCCTCCTGGGTCTGGGGCCCAAAGACGGCCGCACCCTTGCTCCGTGTGGGCTGCGGCACGGCAGCTCGGCGCCCGCCCTGCCGGGGCACCAAGGCATGCCCCCCGCTGGCCGCTTGTGACTCGGCCAGCACCTCCTCCGACGCCGGGGCGCCCTGCATCGCCACCTCAGGCACCGCCGCCTGCGGTGCCTCCTCCATAGCCTCCGGCGCCGCCGCCTGCGGCGCCCCCTCCAGGACGCCGTCTCCGCCACCATCAGCCCCCGCGCGCTCGACAATGTCGGCTCACGGCAGGGTATCGCCCCCCACCTCCACGACCTCCTGATCAAGGGGAACCACCTCGAGCCGGCCCCCACGGTCACGCTCCCTCACCGACGACGGTTCAAAAACCGTCGCCTCCACCACCATGCCCTCCGGCATCTCGCGCCAGGCCGGCTCCGCACCGCCTCGCGCCCATGCCGCTGCCTCGTCGGTCCAAGACCGGACCGACGCCGCCTCCAGCTCTTCCTTGGCCCGGTTCCTGTCAAGCCAGGCCAAGGCCTCGATGTCGTTCGGGTCCAGGCCGAGGTCCGAGTCGCCTCGTCCCTCCTCCCCGGCCAGGCCGACGAGGTCGGACCGGCTCTTGCGGAACGCGGTCCCTTCGTTGGCCGCGGCCTCGGCCGCCGCCCTCGCCAGCGCGATCGGCGACCTGAAGAAGAAGGCAAAATAAGCAAAAGAGACAAGAAATCCAAGCGCAAGCGGCGAACAAGACTTACCCCGTCAAGACTGGGCCGGAGTCGGCTTCGCGCGCTTCTTCTTGGCCGGCCTTCCTGGCTCGGCCGGGTGTCGTGGTTCTAAGTCTGACAGTAGAATGGGGGGTAGGTATGGAGAGGTTGATCCTAGCTATGGAGTAGTTGTACACACGAGTGTTTTACAAGTTCAGGCCCTTCTCGGAGGAAGTAATAGCCCTACGTCTCGGAGCCCGGAGGCGGTCGACTGGTTTATGTGTATATGAGTTACAGGGGTGCGAACCCTTTACACTAAGGAGGGGGGTGGCTTATATAGAGTTTGCCAGACCCCTCCGGCCCTCAGTTATGCAGGGTTTAAAGTACATTGAGACAGGGGGTTACTGATAACGCCCTCATAAAGTGCCATGAAGACTATTAAAGCTACCTGATGACAGACTGTTGCGTGCTGAGTGACTTTAGGTCTCCTAGCAGTCGAGTGGTTAGCTTCATGGTCGAGTGGCTATCTTCATCGTCGAGTGTCCTTGAGTTCGTCGAGTGGAGTCCCTCTTGGTCAACTGGAAGGTAGCTTCTTCTAAGGATGTCTTTGGGTAGGGTATCCTGGATAGGTCCATGACCCTACCCTAGGTACATGACTTCATCATTAGCCCCCGAATGGATCGAGGTTCGAGTGAGGAAGGAGTTGATGATTTTCTCCGACCTATTTCCCGTGCTCTGATTACGTCGTATCCTGGATCAGCGATTCTTGTTTTTTATCGTTGGCATTAACTTTTATTTCAGTCGCCTTGATCCATTCTTTTCTTCTGTCGAGTGAACTTTTGAACATAGTGAACCTCCGAGCGACGGATCGCAGGAAATCCATCGTCTGACAGATTGATCTGCCGTTAGCGGATTTTGTGGGATCTGAATTTTGGGAAGCGCTCGAAGCGGGGCGGACCACGGTACTCGGATGGGATAAGGCGTGGACACCTCGATTTCCGCGCCGCCTTTTTCGCCACGTATCATGCGTGCGCGACTGTTTCGGGATGTGACAGGACCGCCCGGGCCTACTTGTCAGCCACTCGGAAGCGTCCTTATATAAAGCGTCGGGCGAGGGTTTTTGAACAGTGCCTTCCCATTCTCCTCGCGTGCTTCGCCGGCAACAATGGTGAAGGAGAAGACGGCGGCCTTGGAGCGCGCGAAGAAGGCGACAGCGACGGGGAAAGCGAAGGGAAGAGCGTCCAGTCGGATCGGATCTTCGTCAAGGTCCCGCTTGCCGCAAGGTTGGGTCCAAGGGGATTTGATCCGCTCGACCATCACCGAGGCGGACCTCAATGACCTGGCCAACAAGGGTCTGATCCCCCACGGGTCAGCAAGGCTTCCGGGGACCGAGTGGCAACCGCAGCCGCAGGAGGGTGAGTGCGTTCTCCTAGCCACTCATGTAGACCGTGGATTCTCTCTGCCGCCGAGTGTTTTCTTCCGAGGGTTTCTGAACTTCTTTGAGGCGCAACTCCACCATTTCACTCCCAATTCCATTGCCTATCTTGCTGCTTTCGTGTCCATGTGCGAGAACTTCCTGGGCTGTCGACCGCACTGGGGTCTCTTTAAGCACATATTCACCTGTCGCTCACAGACGGTGAAAAAGGTGAGTCCGGATGATGAAAGGACTAAGGTTATCCATATGTGAGGGAGTCTTGGGATTCAGATGAGGAGTAAGAGTACTTTCCCGGCCATGAAAGTTCCTGAGTCGGTCAGAGGGTGGCAGTCGACCTGGTTCTACTGCCAAGACGAGTCGACGCCGGGGCAGTCGACTGGTCTCCGTCCGTTCTCCATGGACCGAGCGGACAAACCCTCTTCTCTGAAGGTGCTCCCTGAGGAGAAAGCTCAGGTAAAAATGTTGATGGAGTGCGTAGTTCAGCTCGTTTGGGAGGGAGTGACGGGTATGGATCTTCTGGAGGTCTTCCTTAGATGACGCATCCAACCGCTTCAGTACCGCGGCCACTCGATGTGGCTGTACTGTGGCACCGAAGACACCAGTCGGGTCCATCCAGAATCGGTCGACGACGCCACACTGGAGAGGTGGATGGCCGCAATCACAGGGAATAAGGACAACCTTCGAGGGGCTAGGAGGATCCCACCACTCGACTGCACCTACACACCGGACACGGTATGACCACTTGTCTCTAATTGTAATCTCGCTTTATTCATTCTGCTTCACTTCAAATTGGTCGATTGACCTTTGTCTTGTTCTGTTGTCTGTCAGGCCACCACTGAGTTGTACTCGATGCCCAATGGAGCGCAAGCGCCGACTGAAGAGGAGGAAGGAAGTGGGGGCGAAAGCCCGGAGGAGTGGGATTCGGATGCTGCTGATGATGATGAGGGCGGTGACTCTGGTGAGGAAGAAGAGGAGGAGGAGGAGGAGGAAGTTATACCTCCTCGCTCGGAAAGACGCTTGAAGCTTGTCCATCATCCCGCGGCCGAGCGTGGTAAGGGGGCCGCGACCGTCGCGCCGTCGACCAAGCGCCCTTGGACGACTTCTCCGGTGCCAACTGAGAAAGCTCCGAAGCAATCTTGAGTGGCACCGTCAAAGCCGGCGAAGGTCTTGCTGAAGATGAAGATGGTGATCCCCACAATCTCAGGGTAATGGAAATCTTGAGTTTTCCCATTTCATGAACTTGCTCTTGGTCGACTCATGAGCCAATCGACTGACTTATGGAACTGCAGTGCTGCTACTCCTCATACCTCGGCCATGGCTGAAGATCACGACATGGAGGATGCTATTACTTCGAAACCTGGTATGACTCTTGTAGTTCCGTCTTCAGTCAATTGGCTTCTTGTCTCTAATTTTGATTCTTTTCTGCAGCTTCATCTAACATCGTTATTGACCTTCCCGACGACGATGACGAGGAACCACTGAGGCAGAGGAGGAACAAGAAAGCGTCTGCTAGCAAGGTGACTCAGGACGTGCCAGCACCCGAGATGTTGGTCGTGGAGGGAGACAATGTCACTCAGCCTACCGTATCCTTTGCGGTGCCGTTGACGAGTGCTCGCCCTTCATCATCGAGTGCTGCTCAACCCTCACTTTTCTCAACCCACCACGTCCCGGAAGACCAAGTTAGTGCTGCTAAAGAAGCAATACGCCAAGCGGGGGTCATGATGGAGCAAGTGAAGGCAATCCGAGAAGCCAGCCAGGCAGCCTATGACGCCAGTTCAGCTCTTCAGAGTAACGTTCAGGTCAGTCGGTCACTGTCTGTTCTGTTAGGATATGATATCTGAAAACTCTTCTTTCTGAAATTCTTAGAGTTTGTCCTACACCCACTGGGTGTGTCGATTGAAATTCCGGGTTAGTGGGGGCACGCTGAGTGCACCCACTGGGTGTAGTCCCCAAGGCTATGGTGGACTGCTGGCAGTCGACCATAGTCTTTATGTCTTAAGTTTTTTCTTTACTCGATTAGGTCGAATGGATTCATAGACTAGTGGGGGCACGCTGAGTGCACCCACTGGGTGTAGTCCCCGAGACTGTGGTCGACTGCTGGCAGTCGACTTTAGTCTGAAGAACACCTTCCGTTTTTTGTTGTTGTTGTTGGTCGACTGGTCGACTCTAACTGATGAAACTAGTGGGGGCACGCTGAGTGCACCAACTAGGTGTAGTCCCCGAGACTATGGTCGAATGTTTGTATTCGGCCATAGTCTTAGAAACGCTATGATTTTTCCTTAGTCACTCGGAAGTGAATTGTCTTTGACATCTGTCAATTGGTTCTTCGTAGAAATCCTGCGACCTTCCGGCTCGTTATACTGAGTTGGAGAACAAACACATCCAGCTCGAGCTTGATCTGAAACTGACCCAAGAGAACCTAACAAAGGCGAAGGAGGAAGCTAAAGGTATGTTTGGTGAGGCCTTTGACGACTGCCTTTGCCTCTCGTTTGTTTCAGAGTCTGATCTCACTGTAACATTGCAGACAAAGTGAGGGATGCCCTGAAGAAGAAAGACCTTGACTTGGCTGAGATGCAGAACCGGCTTTAGAGAAGACCAAGCTCGCAGATGAGAAGCTGGCTTCAGTCACCAAGCTTGAAGAAGAAAACACCAATCTGAAAGTTGCTCTTGATGCTGCCAACAAGGAGGTCAGTCGACTGAAAAGTGACAAGACCAGCCTGAATGACAAGGCCAGTGAGTTGGTGAGAAATAAGAACGATCTGGAGGCTTATCTGGGTGGACTCGCCAGGAAGCTATTCCTCATGCTTGAAGGTAATCTTTTATATCAAACAAACATTTTAACTGTGATCTCCGACTGTTGTCTTGACTCGGTTGTTGTGCTTGCAGAATTTTGCCAGAACTTTGAAGAGGAGACTGGTCGACTGGAAATAAACCTGGATCCCATCAACTCTCCCGTGAAAGATGAAGTCGCCATGAACGTGCTCCAGCTTGAATCTCGCGTTGCTTCTGTCATCGACTATCTCGCAAGGCTGAAGGTCGCAACTTCTCGCATCGACACAACACTCTGGCCAAGAGAGACGCTCCAGAACGACCTTGAGTCTCTGATGACTCGACTGAACGAGGTCCCAAGTCGAGTGCGGGAGTGGAAGAAGTCTTCGGCCAGGTGCGTTGCGGATGTTGCTCTGTCTCTGGTCCGCGTTCACTACAAGGATGTGCGAGAGGACAAGCTGGTGGCCCTTAGGGTGGCTAACACCAAGAAGCATGATTTCCGATCTTTCATGGAGACCTTCATCGCCGCTACCACTCGAATTGCAGATGGAATCGACCTGGATGAATTTGTTGCACCTTCCAACCCTCCACGGGAGGGGTAAAAAACTTCTGAGCTTGATACTTTAAATTTGCCTCGGTATGCCGAGTGAGTTTTGTAACCGACAAATCTTAACAGGCTTAGCGCCTGAGCACTTTCGGTTCCGTTAGGTGTTATCCGAATCTTGGATTTGACGTCGAATATGTTTGCATTTGGTTTGAGGTGTCTTTTGCAGGTTAAAGCGAGGTGCTCATTGCAATCGACTTGTTCCCCAATACACTTAGGCGAGCACAGGGCTGCAGCTAAGCCCCCGAATGGGAGGTCTGCTCTCCACTCGGTAGGATTTTTCAAAAGCTTAGGCAAGCACTGGGCTGCAGCTAAGCCCCCGAGTGGGAGGTTTGCTCTCCACTCGGTAGGATTTTCAAAAACTTAGGCGAGCACTGGGCTGCAGCTAAGCCCCCGAGGGGGAGGTCTGCTCTCCACTCGGTAGGATTTCAGATACTTAGGCGAGCACTGGGCTGCAACTAAGCCCCCGAGTGGGAGGTTCGCTCTCCACTCGGTAGGATTTTC
>NC_041389.1:561508696-561569519 GCF_002162155.2 Triticum dicoccoides
GATTTCAGATACTTAGGCGAGCACTGGGCTGCAGCTAAGCCCCCGAGTGGGAGGTCTACTCTCCACTCGGTAGGTTTTCAGATACTTAGGCGAGCACTAGGCTGCAGCTAAGCCCCCGAGTGGGAGGTTCGCTCTCCACTCGGTAGGATTTACAAAAACTTAGGCGAGCACTGGGCTACAGCTAAGCCCCCGAGTGGGAGCTATGCTCTCCACTCGGTAGGATTTCAGATACTTAGGCGAGCACTGGGCTGCAGCTAAGCCCCCGAGTGGGAGGTCTGCTCTCTACTCGGTAGGATTTCAGAGACTTACGCGAGCACTGGGCTGCAGCTAAGCCCCCGAGTGGGAGGTTTGCTCTCCACTCGGTAGGATTTTCAAGGCGTACCTCTGGAGAAGGAGGTAGCAGCCGACCTGCACCTCGTCCTCCTTGCAGAGCGCACGTTGTATTTGTGGCGTAGCTCGGAAGGAGAGGGTAGCAGTCGACCTGCACCTCGTCCTCCTTGCAGAGCGCATGTTGTATTTGAACTTAGGCGAGCGCAATGCTGCAGCTAAGCCTCCGAGTGGAAGGCTGGCTTACCACTCGGTAGGATTTTGTTTAACTTAGGTGAGTACTTGGACTGCGGCTAAGCCTCCGAGTGGAAGGCTGGCTTACCAGTCAGTAGGATTTTGTTTAACTTAGGCGAGTACTTGGACTGCAGCTAAGCCTCCGAGTGGAAGGCTGGCTTACCACTCGGTAGGATTTTGTTTATCTTAGGCGAAACGGATTTCACAGCTAAGCCTTCGTGTGGGAGGCTGGCTCACCACTCGCTTAGGATTTTTTTACAGACTTAGGCGGATCGGATTCGCAGCCAAGCCACCCATTGGGGGATTGTTTTATGTGGACAAAAGTAATAACAATTACTGGGAAAATTATAAAACTCTTGTCTTTGATAAATAAACTACAGAAGTACTTTTATTACAACTCATCCGAGTGAATACTTAAGTGTAAAAGGGGCGGAGAAGCTCCGCGTTCCAAGCTCGGGGCTCGTCGATCTGATGCTCGACATTGTAAAGATGGTATGCTCCATTGTGGAGAACCTTGGTGACGATGAAGGGACCTCCCCAAGAAGGAGCAAGCTTGTATGGTTTCTGCTGATCCACTCGGAGAACCAAATCTCCTTCCTGGAAGGCTCGACTCTTCACGTTTTTGGCGTGGAAGCGACACAAGTCTTGTTGATAAATGGTCGATCGGATCAGAGCCATCTCCCTTTCTTCCTCTAAAAGGTCGACTGCATCCTTCCGTGCTTGTTCTGCTTCAGCTTCGGTGTAGAGCTCGACCCGGGGAGCATTGTGGAGAAGGTCACTCGGCAAGACTGCTTCAGCTCCATAGACCAAGAAGAATGGAGTTCTTCCAGTCGACCGGTTGGGCGTGGTCCTCAACCCCAAAAGCACCGAGGGAAGTTCGTCGACCCATGCACCAGCCGCATGCTTGAGATCACGCATCAAACGGGGTTTCAACCCTTTGAGAATCAAGCCGTTGGCTCGTTCTGCCTGTCCATTCGACTGTGGGTGGGCGACTGAAGCATAGTCGACTCGTGTGCCTTGAGACATGCAGAAAGCTCTGAATTCTTCGGAATCGAAGTTTGACCCGTTGTCAGTGATGATGCTGTGCGGGACTCCATATCTCAATATCAATTCTCTGATGAAGCTGACAGCAGTACCGACATCGAGGTTCTTGATGGGTTTGGCATCAATCCACTTGGTGAACTTGTCGACTGCTACCAGCACATGGGTGAAACCACTTCTGCCTGTTCTCAAAGGGCCGACCATATCCAACCCCCATACTGCAAAGGGCCAAACGAGTGGTATGGTCTTCAAAGCTGACGCGAGCTTGTGTGACATATTGGAGTAAAATTGACATCCCTCGCACTTGTCGACTATCTCCTTTGCCATTTCATTCGCTCTTGGCCAATAAAATCCGGCACGGTATGCTTTGGCCACGATGGTCCGAGAGGACGCATGATGGCCACAGGTCCCCGAGTGGATGTCATCAAGGATTATTTGACCTTCCTCCGGCGTTATGCATTTCTGACCAACTCCAGTCGCGCTTTCTCTGTACAGCTGTCCCATTATCACGGTAAAGGCCTTAGATCGGCGGACGATCTGTCGAGCCTCTTCTTCGTCCTCCGGGAGCTCTTTCCTCAAGATATACGCGATATACGGTACCGTCCAATCGGGAGTGATCACTAAAGCTTCCATGATCAGGTCAACCACTGCTGGGACTTCAACCTCAGTCGGATCCGTAGCACTCTTAGGTTGCGGAGCTTCGTCGCTAAAAGGATCTTCTATGACTGATGGAGTATGGATATGCTCCAAGAACACATCACTAGGGATGGCTTCTCTCTTGGATCCTATCTTCGCGAAATCATCAGCCGCTTGATTTTTCAGTCGGGGTATATGGTGGAGCTCTAACCCTTCGAATTTCTTCTCGAGCTTCCTCACTGCATTGCAGTATCCAGTCATGGCTGGGCTTCTAACGTCCCACTCCTTCATCACCTGATTGACCACCAAATCCGAGTCGCCATAAACCATAAGGCGACGGACGCCGACTGAAATGGCCATGCGCAACCCATACAAAAGTGCTTCATATTCTGCTTCATTGTTGGAGGAATCAAAGTGGATTTGGAGCACATATCTGAGCTTATCTCCTCGGGGGGAAACCAAAAGAACCCCAGCACCAGAACCATTTAACATCTTAGAGCCATCAAAGAACATGGTCCAATGCTCCGAGTGAACTTGAGTCGGCTGCTGTTGCTCAATCCACTCGGCAAGGAAATCCGCTATAGCCTGGGACTTAATGGCTTTCTTTGCCTCAAATTTGACATCAAGGGGAAAGAGTTCAATCGCCCATTTAGCCACTCGACCAGTTGCATCTCTATTGTGCAGAATCTCTGACAATGGTGCGTCGCTGACGACTGTAATGTCATGGTCAGAGAAATAATGAGCAACCTTCTTCATGGTCATGTAGATCCCATATACGAGCTTCGGATAATGAGGATATCTTTGCTTCGATGGGGTCAAAACTTCAGAGAGATAATACACTGGGCGCTGAACTTTGAAGGTTTTACCTTCCTCTTCCCGCTCGATCGTAAGTACTGTACTGACGACCTGTCCTGTGGCTGCAATATAAAGCAACAGAGGCTCTTTGCTGATTGGAGCAGCAAGCACCGACTGGGTGGAAAGCAGAGCTTTTAGCTCGGCAAACGCTGCATCAGCTTCTGGAGTCCACTCGAACTTGTCTGCCTTCTTCATCAGTCGGTAAAGAGGCAACGCCTTTTCACCGAGGCGAGAGATTAATCGACTTAACGCGGCCAAGCATCCAGTAAGCTTCTGGACATCGTGCACACGCACAGGGCGTTTCATTCGGAGTATGGTGCCAACTTTTTCTGGGTGTGCATCGATTCCTCGTTCTGAAACGAGAAAACCGAGTAACTTTCCGCCAGGTACTCCGAATGTGCACTTTGATGGATTAAGCTTGATATCATACCTCCTGAGATTGGCAAATGTTTCAGCTAGGTCAGTCAACAGGTCGGAACCCTTTCGTGACTTGATCACAATATCATCCATGTACGCTTCCACATTCCGACTGATTTGAGTGAGTAAACACTTTTGAATCATTCTCATGAACGTGGCTCCGGCATTCTTGAGACCGAATGGCATGGTGATATACAAGAAGCACCCGAATGGAGTGATGAAATCTTTTTTGATTTCGTCAGGTCCATACAGACGGATCTGATGATACCCGGAATAAGCGTCTAAAAAAGACAATCTCTCGCACCCCGCAGTCGAGTCGACAATTTGGTCGATGCGAGGGAGAGGAAAATGATCTTTTGGGCAGGCCCGATTGATATGTTTGAAATCAATGCACATGCAAAGTGAGTTGTCCTTCTTGGGAACCATGACGACATTGGCGAGCCACTCGGAGTGGTATATCTCTCGGATAAACTCTGCTGCAAGGAGTCGAGCCACCTCCTCGCCAATAGCTTTTTTCTTCTGAACGGCGGACCGTCGAAGATGTTCTTTAACAGGTTTCGCTTTTGAGTCGACTCTAAGGCGATGCTCAGCCAGCCCCCTGGGAACACCCGGCATGTCAGCTCGCTTCCATGCAAAGATGTCCCAGTTCTCACGGAGGAACTGGATGAGCGCTTCTTCCTATTTAGAGTCGAGTGTTGTGGAAATATGGGTCGGAGCTGCGTTGGGGTCAGTCGGGTGGATATGAACTGGCTTCGTCTCCCCAGACGACTGGAACACCGACTCTATGGCGGGCTTCTTGGCCCGCAACAAATCACTCGGATCTGCATTTTTCTTGTATCCTTCCAGCTCTACCACTATTATCTGGTCCTCCGCAATCTTCGAGCCTTTGTGGAAACACTCTTCTGCCTTCTTCCGGCTACCAGTGATAGTGATCACGCCTTTGGGGCCAGGCGTCTTTAATTTGAGGTACACATAACATGGTCGAGCCATGAAGCGGGCATAGGCTGGTCTTCCCAAAATAGTGTGGTAAGCGCTTCGGAAATCCACGACTTCAAATGTCAGCTTCTCTTTGCGGAAATGCTTCGAGTCGCCGAACACTACATCCAGAGCTATTTGGCCGAGTGACTCAGCCTTCTTTCCAGGAATGACTCCGTGAAAACTCATGTTGCTGGAGCTGAGCCTGGACATCGGAATGCCCATTCCCTTGAGCGTCTCTGCATACAGTATATTCACCCCACTGCCACCATCCATCAATACCTTCGTCAGTCGAGTGCCTCGACTGGGTCGACCACCAGCGCTTGCCTCCCAGGGGTGGCAATGTGAGTAGGGTGATCGGATTGGTCGAACGTAATGGGAGTTTGCGACCATCTCAGATAGCTTGGTGTCACCGGGGCGACCATATTTACCTCACGGTTGATCACTTTCAGTCGACTTTTGCTCTCTACATCAGCAAAAATCATCAGAGTGGAATTGACATGAGGGTACCCTCCATCACTGTCCTCCTTGTCCTCAGCCTTGTCTGACTCCTTCTCTTTGTCCTTGGGCTGTTTTCCTTGAAACTGCTGGATTAAGAGCCGGCACTAGCGAGTGGTATGTTTCGGGTGGATGAAGTTACCCTCTTCGTCTTTCTTCGTGTGGATGTGACACGGTAAATCCATCACGTCATTACCTTCTTTATCCTTTATCTTCTTGGGGTTCCAAGATCCTTTGGGCTTCCCTTTGAATTTGTTCTGAGTCACGGCCAGAGCCTCTCCAGGAGCCGCTGGCTCGGCCTTCCGCTTCTGCTTCCGATTGGAGTTTCCTTTCTCCGACTGACTCAGCTTGTACTTGCCACTCCGGAGTCGGTCCTCTTCTTCACCATTGGCGTACTTGGTGGCTATTTCCATCATCTGACTCAGGGTCATATCTCCGGTCCGACCAAATTTCAAACTCAACTCTCTGTTCTTGACACCATCCTTGAAGGCGCAGACCGCTTGATGGTCCGACACATTCGCCACGGTATGATGCAAAGTGATCCATCTCTGGATGTAATCTCTCAATGTTTCACTCGACTTTTGTACGCAGACTTGCAGCTCTGTCAATCCGGCCGGTCGCTTGCAAGTTCCCTCGAACGTCCTGACGTACACTCGGGAAAGATCTTCCCAGGTGTAAATGCTGCTAGGAGCTAACTGATTCAACCACGCCCTGGCTGAACCCTCTAGCATGAGTGGCAAATGCTTCATGTCCACCTCGTCATTACCACCACCAATCTGTACCGCCACTCGGTAGTCTTCAAGCCAAGTTTCAGGCTTGGACTCTCCGGTGAACTTACTTACCCCAGTCGCCAACCTGAAGTTGGGGGGCATCACTGCGGCTCTGATGGCTCTGCTAAAGCATTCTGGACCTGAAACATGGACTCGTCTGCTAGTGGGCACATCTCTGTCATGGCCACCTCTATGAGCTCTGTTTCAATCGACCAAACCTTGCACGATGATGGATCTCGCATCAAAGCCTGGTTCTCTGGGGTCGACCGGAGCTCTCCGCCCAACACTGAGCTGGCGCCTGTCATCTTGCTGCCGATGGGCGTTAGACCCACTTCTCGGGGGAGGAGTGGGCACTCGACGCCTATCATCATGATCAAATCGGTCATCATAGTGGTCCCGCCGGCCTTCACGTCCCACGCGCCTCGGAGGTGACCTTGGACTGTGAGCCGACTGAACAGTATTCGCAGCGATGGATCGACTGTGAATCATGTTGCGTGACTGTGACACAACTGAATTCTGATCTCCTGCCGCCCGGAGCAAATCCCTGATCTGCATCAAGCCTCTTCCTGCCTCCGACTGAGAGGGCTGAATTGACTCCGCTATACGGGCTGCAGCTGCCAAATTCTGAATCGGGGTTCGATATACCTGAGTCGGTTGCAGAAATAGCTGACGTCGGCTGGAGTCAGGTACTCGTTGACGCGCACGCTCGTCGAGTGCTCGCTGGAGGTTCTCCAGTCGAGTGCGTTCAGCCAAGTTGGCCAAACGTGCCTCTTCCAAGGCACGAGCCTCAGGAGTTTCTCCTGCGATGGGAGTATGCAGGGCATCCATGTTCCGGCGGCGAAGATCTTCCCTCTGCTGAGAAGTGAGTGGCTCGGGCTGATACTCTTCGTGGGCCTGAGCAGGGTCGCCCCCATCGTCCATCCCATCGATGCGGGGGAAACCGGGAGTTCTACGAGGCCCGTTGACTATCAGGACCTCCCCCGCTGGATCACTGCTATCACACTCAGATGCAGTCTCTACGGAGCCAGTCGACAGATTGAACAGGCCGTAGAGAGACTCGTCGGGCTCAATTGCCGCGACTTGGGTGATGGCCGATTGGCGAGCCACTGCGTGTCTCACCCATCGCTGAAGCCTCGACCGACCAGAGCGCTTGCGCTGGCGGGAGACAGGGAGGGAGGATGGCACAGGAGTCGACCGGTATGGGGTCGACGGCTGCCGCAGCAGGACGCTGCAGACACACGCCCGAAAGTGCGTCGCACCGCGGACGGGAAGCGTGTCGATGTCGAGTGGTGCCTCCTGGAGCCAAGCGGAGTCGTCGGCGATGAAAGCGAGCGCGCCGAGACGGATCTCGCGGCCCTCGACCAGAGCTCCGCCAGAAACCATGATGAAGGCAATCGGACAAATTGCAACTTCTCCAAAAAGTCGCTAAGACACCTTCCCCACGGTGGGCGCCAACTGTCGTGGTTCTAAGTCTGACAGTAGAATGGGGGGTAGGTATGGAGAGGCAAGATCCTAGCTATGGAGTAGTTGTACACACGAGTGTTTTACGAGTTCAGGCCCTTCTCGGAGGAAGTAATAGCCCTACGTCTCAGAGCACGGAGGCGGTCGACTCGTTTATGTGTATATGAGTTACAGGGGTGCGAACCCTTTACACTGAGGAGCGGGGTGGCTTATATAGAGTTCGCCAGACCCCTCCAGCCCTCAGTTATGCAGGGTTTAAAGTACATTAAGACAGGGGGTTACTGATAACTCCCTCATAAAGTGCCATGAAGACTATTAAAGCTACCTAATGACAGACCGTTGCGTGCTGAGTGACTTTAGGTCTCCTAGAAGTCGAGTGGTTAGCTTCATGGTCGAGTGGCTATCTTCATCGTCGAGTGTCCTTGAGTTCGTCGAGTGGAGTCCCTCTTGGTCGACTGGAAGGTAGCTTCTTCTAAGGATGTCTTTGGGTAGGGTATCCTAGATAGGTCCATGACCCTACCCTAGGTACATGACTTCATCACCGGGTCCGCTGCGCGCTTCGATCCGCGGGGTCGCGGCGCGACGTTGTCCTTGCCATGCGAGCGGCTCGACGCCGCACCATGCGAGGACCCGGCTCCGCCCGCGTCACCGCCTCCCCCTCCCAACTCCGCTACACCAAGCAACCGGCGTCAGCGACGCCTTCACCGCGACATGAGCAACAATTCAAGACAAAATGAAGAAGAGAAAGACTCGAAGCTTACCGGCTTGGCGTGCAGCGCCGGTGTCGGACTCAGCCACCTCCTCACCGCCTTGGGTCGCGGGCTCCTCTGGTGCCACCGGTGCCACCTGCAGCAGAGCCCGGGCGTAAGGATACCGGCTCGCATTCAGGAGAACCTCCCGTGACGCATCGGGACGAACAACAAGATGCGTGGCGGCAAAGTAAGGAGACGAGATGCTCACCTGCGGCACCGGGTTCTCCTGGCTATACGGCACCTTGCCGAATCGCCAATCCTCTCCAAGATTGGCCTTGGAGATGGCGTTGACGGCGCGCGCGGTCTACTCCCCAGACAGCCGCGTCGACCCCATTCGGTTGGGGTCCTGCAGGCCGATCATCTCGCCGGCGGGTGATGAACGCGGCAAGAAGGTCCGTGCCGGTGAGCCCCTCCTGCGTCCTCATCACCGTCACCCACTCGCAGAGGTTGACGATCTCCTGTGACGGGCGATGGGGCGAGTAGCCCCAGTTTGTCTTCACCCGTGGCGGCGCGATGGCGAAAGGGGGAAGATTGGTGTGGTCCGCGCCAAGATTGCGGACGTAGAAGAAGGAATTCTGCCACTTCTTTGCAGAATCCTCGAGCGGAATCTTGGGGAAATCTGCCCCCGACCGCTTGGAAATGACGGCGGCGCCGCAGTCGGCGAACTCCTCGACCGACAGGCCCTGCTGCTTCAAGGAGAAGAAGCGCGCCCAGAGGTCGATCATCGGCTCGACCCCCAGGTACCCCTCGCACAGGGTCACGAAGCCGGAGAGTTGGACGATGGCGCCGGCGCCGAGATGGTGCGGTTGAAGCCCGAAGAACTCCAGGAAGGCGCGGAAGAAGGTGCTCGCCGGCAGCCCAAGCCCGCGCTCAAAGTGTGTAAGGAAGACGACGCGCTCCTGCCCCTCGGGTCAGGGCCTCTGCTCGCCGCGCGACAAGCGGACACCAACGTCTGTCTCCCGCGGCAGGCGTTGCAAAGCTCGAAGCTGCGTGATGTCGTTGTTGGTGACGTTGGAGCCCATCCAATAGCCCGACGGCAGCGCCATGGATGGAAGCGGAAGGAAGAAGGACGACGAAGGAGAGCTCTGCTCGGGGCTGCGGGCGCGGCTGTGCGTCAGTGTTGGAAATATGCCCTAGAGGCAATAATAAAAGTATTATTATTATATTTCCTTGTTCATGATAATTGTCTTTTATTCATGCTATAACTGTATTATCTGGAAATCATAATACACGTGTGAATACATAGACCACAATATGTCCCTAGTGAGCCTCTAGTTGACTAGCTCGTTGTGATCAATAGATAGTCATGGTTTCCTGGCTATGGACATTGGATGTCGTTGATAACGGGATCACATCATTAGGAGAATGATGTGATGGACAAGACCCAATCCTAAGACTAGCACAAAAGATCGTGTAGTTCATTTGCTAGAGCTTTGCCAATGTCAAGTATCTCTTCCTTCGACCATGAGAGCGTGTAACTCCTGGATACCGTAGGAGTGCTTTGGGTGTATCGAACGTCACAACGTAACTGGGTGACTATAAAGGTGCACTACAGGTATCTCCGAAAGTATCTATTGTTTTATGCGGATCGAGACTGGGATTTGTCACTCCGTGTAAACGGAGAGGTATCTCTGGGCCCACTCGGTAGGACATCATCATATGCGCAATGTGACCAAGGAGTTGATCACGGGATGATGTGTTACGGAACGAGTAAAGTGACTTGCCGGTAACGAGATTGAACAAGGTATTGGATACCGACGATCGAATCTCGGGCAAATAACATACCGATAGACAAAGGGAATTGAATACGGGATTGATTAAGTCCTTGACATCGTGGTTCATCCGATGAGATCATTGTGGAACATGTGGGAGCCATCATGGGTATCCAGATCCCGCTGTTGGTTATTGACCGGAGAACGTCTCGGTCATGTCTACATGTCTCCCGAACCCGTAGGGTCTACACACTTGAGGTTCGATGACGCTAGGGTTATAAAGGAAGTTTGTATGTGGTTACCGAATGTTGTTCGGAGTCCCGGATGAGACCCCGGACGTCATGAGGAGTTCCGGAATGGTCCGGAGGTAAAGATTTATATATGGGAAGTCCTATTTTGGCCACCGGAAAATGTTTGGGATTTTTCGGTATTGTACCGGGAAGGTTCTAGAAGGTTCCGGAGTGGGGCCCACCTGCATGGGGGGGCACCCACATGGACGTGGGTAGTGGGGGCAAGGCCCCACACCCCTGGTCAAGGCGCACCAAGATCCCCCCTTAGAAGGAATAAGATCATATCCCGAAGGGATAAGATCAAGATCCCTAAAAAGGGGGATAACAATCGGTGGGGAAGGAAATAATGAGATTTCTTTCCTCCCACCTTGGCCAACGCCCCAATGGACTTGGAGGGCAAGAAACCAGCCCCTCCACCCCTATATATAGTGGGGAGGCGCATGGCAGCTATACACGAAGTTCTGGCGCAACCCTCCCCCTCTCACAAGTACTCCTCCTCTCCCGCGATGCTTGGCGAAGCCCTGCAGGATTGCCACGCTCCTCCACCACCACCACGCCGTTGTGCTGCTGTTGGATGGAGTCTTCCTCAACCTCTCCCTCTCTCCTTGCTGGATCAAGGCGTGGGAGACGTCACCGGGCTGTACGTGTGTTGAACGCGGAGGTGCCGTCCGTTCGGCACTAGGATCATCGGTGATTTGAATCACGACGAGTACGACTCCATCAACCCCGTTCACTTGAACGCTTCCGCTTAGCGATCTACAAGGGTATGTAGATGCACTCTCTTTCTACTCGTTGCTGGTCTCTCCATAGATAGATCTTGGTGACACGTAGGAAAATTTTGAATTTCTGCTACGTTCCCCAACAGTGGCATCATGATCTAGGTCTATTGCGTAGATTCTTTGCACGAGTAGAACACAAAGTAGTTGTGGGCGTTGATTTTGTTCAATATGCTTACCGTTACTAGTCCAATCTTGTTTCGACGGTATTGTGGGATGAAGCGGCCCGGACCGACCTTACACGTACTCTTACGTGAGACAGGTTCCACCGATTGACATGCACTTGGTGCATAAGGTGGCTAGCGGGTGCCAGACTCTCCCACTTTAGTAGGAACGGATTCGATGAAAAGGGTCCTTATGAAGGGTAAATAGCAATTGGCATATCACGTTGTGGTTTTGCGTAGGTAAGAAACGTTCTTGCTAGAACCCATAGCAGCCACGTAAAACATGCGAACAACAATTAGAGGACGTCTAACTTGTTTTTGCAAGGTATGCTATGTGATGTGATATGGCCAGAAGAATGTGATGAATGATATGTGATGTATGAGATTGATCATGTTCTTGTAATAGGAATCACGACTTGCATGTCGATGAGTATGACAACCGGCAGGAGCCATAGGAGTTGTCTTTATTTATTGTATGACCTGCGTGTCATTGAACAACGCCATGTAAATTACTTTACTTTATTGCTAAACGCGTTAGCCATAGAAGTAGAAGTAGTCGTTGGCGTGACAACTTCATGAAGACACGATGATGGAGATCATGGTGTCATGCCGGTGACGATGATGATCATGGAGCCCCGAAGATGAAGATCAAAAGGAGCAAAAAATGATATTGGCCATATCATGTCACTATTTGATTGCATGTGATGTTTAGCATGTTTATGCATCTTGTTTACTTAGGACGACGGTAGTAAATAAGATGATCCCTTACAAAATTTCAAGAAGTGTTCTCCCCTAACTGTGCACCGTTGCTACAGTTCGTCGCTTCTAAGCACCACGTGATGATCGGGTGTGATGGATTCTTACGTTCACATACAACGGGTGTAAGACAGTTTTACACAGCGAAAACACTTAGGGTTAACTTGACGAGCCTAGCATGTGCAGACATGGCCTCGGAACACGGAGACCGAAAGGTCGAGCATGAGTCGTATAGTAGATACGATCAACATGAAGATGTTCACCGATGATGACTAGTCCGTCTCACGTGATGATCGGACACGGCCTAGTTGACTCGGATCATGTAATCACTTAGATGACTAGAGGGATGTCTATCTGAGTGGGAGTTCATAAGATGAACTTAATTATCTTGAACATAGTCAAAAGACCTTTTTGCAAATTATGTCGTAAGCTCGCGCTTTAGTTCCACTGTTTAGATATGTTCCTAGAGAAAATATAGTTGAAAGTTGATAGTAGCGATTATGCGATCAGTAGAAAGCTTATGTCCTTAATGCACCGCTCAGTGTGCTGAACCCCAACGTCGTTTGTCGATGTTGCGAACATCGGACATACACGTTTTGATAACTACGTGATAGTTCAATTAAATGGTTTAAGTAGAGGCACCAAAGATGTTTTCAAAACATCGCGGAACATATGAGATGTTTCGAGGGCTGAAATTGGGATTTCAGGCTCGTGCCCACGTCAAGAGGTATAAGACCTCCGACGATTTTCTTAGCCTGCAAACTAAGGGAGAAAAGCTCAATCGTTGAGCTTGTGCTCAGATTGTCTGAGCACAACAATCACTTGAATCGAGTGGGAGTTGATCCTCCAGATGAGATAGTGATGTTTCCCCAAAGTCATTGCCACCAAGCTGCTAGAGCTTCGTGATTAACTATAACATATCAGGGATAGATATGATGATCCTTGAAATATTCATGATGTTTGACACCGCGAAAGTAGAAATCAAGAAGGAGCATCAATTGTTGATGGTTGGTGAAACCACTAGTTTCAAGAAGGGCAAGGGAACAAAGGGATACTTCATGAAACGGCAATTCAGCTGCCGCTCTAGTGAAGAAACCCAAGGTTGAACCCAAACCCGAGACTAAGTGCTTCTGTAATAAGGGGAACAACCACTGGAGCAGCATTACTCTAGATACTTGGTAGATGAGAAGGCTGGCAAGGTCGATAGAAGTATATTGGATATACATTATGTTAATGTGTACTTTACTAGTACTCCTAGTAGCACCAGGGTATTGGATACCAGTTCGGTTGCTAAGTGTTAGTAACTCAAAATAAAAGCTACGGAATAAACGGAGACTAGCTAAAGGTGAGCTGACGATATATGTTGGAAGTGTTTCCAATGTTGATATGATCAAGCATCGCACGCTCCCTCTACCACCGAGATTGGTGTTTGCGTTGAGCATAGACATGATTGGATTATGTCTATCGCAATACGGTTATTCATTTAAGGAGAATAATGGTTACTCTATTTTTGAATAATACCTTCAATGGTCTTGCACCTAAAGGAATGGTTTATTGAATCTCGGTCGTAGTGATACACATTTTCATGCCAAAAGATATAAGATAGTAATGATAGTACCACTTACTTGTGGCACTGCCATGTAAGTCATAATGGTATAAAACGCATGAAGAAGCTCCATGTTGATGGATCTTTGGACTCACTCGTTTTTGAAAAGTTTGAGACATGCGAACCATGTCTATTGGTGTATATGCATGAAGAAACTCCATGCAAATGGATCGTTCGGACTCACTTGATTTTGAATCACTTGAGATATGCAAATCATACCACATGGGCAAGATGACTGAAAAGCCTCATTTTTAGTAAGATGGAACAAGATAGCAACTTGTTGGAAGTAACACATTTTGATGCGTGCAGTCGAATGAGTGCTGAGGCATGCAGTGAATATCATTATGTTCTTACTTCACAGATGATTCGAGTAAATGTTGAGTATATTTACTTGATGAAACACAAGTCTGAATTATTGAATGGTTCAAGTAATTTCAGAGTGAAGTAGCAGATCATTGTCATAGAGATGAATATCTGAGTTACGAGTTTTGTCACACAATTAAGACATTGTGGAAATTGTTTCGCAATTAATACCGCCTGGAACACCATAATGTGATGGTGTGTCCGAACATCATAGTTGCACCCTATTGGATATGGTGCGTACCATGATGTCTCTTATCGAATTACCACTATCGTTCATGGGTTAGGCATTAGAGACAACCACATTCACTTTAAATAGGGCACCACGTAATTCCGATGAGATGACACCGTATGAATTATGGTTTAGAGAAACCTAAGTTGTCGTTTCTTAAAAGTTTGGGGCTGCGACGCTTATATGAAAAAGTTTCAGGTTGATAAGCTCGAACCCAAAGCGGATAAAATGCATCTTCATAGGAAACCCAAAACAGTTGGGTATACCTCCTAATTCAGATCCGAAAGCAATATGGATTGTTTCTAGAATCGGGTCCTTTCTCGAGGAAAAGTTTCTCTCGAAAGAATTGAGTGGGAGGATGGTGGAGACTTGATGAGGTTATTGAACCGTCTCTTCAACTAGTGTGTGACAGGGCACAGGGAGTTGTTCCTGTGGCACCTACACCAATTGAAGTGGAAGCTTATGATATTGATCATGAAACTTTGGATCAAGTCACTCCCAAACCTCGTAGGATGACAAGGATGCGTACTACTTCAGAGTGGTACGTAATCCTGTCTTAAAGGTCATGTTGCTAGACAACAATGAACCTACGAGCTATGGAGAAGCGATGGTGGGCCCGGATTCCGATAAATGGCTTGAGGCCATAAAATCCGAGAGAGGATCCATGTATGAAAACAAAGTGTAGACTTTGGCAGAACGGCTCGATGGTCGTAAGGCTAATGAGTACAGATGGATTTCAAAAGGAAGACGGACAATGATGGTAAATGTCACCATTAAGAAAGCTCGACTTGTCGTTAAGATGTTTTCCGACAAGTTCAAGGAGTTGACTACGATGAGATTTTCTCACTCGTAGCGATGCTAAGAGTCTGTTGGAATTATATTAGCGATTACTGCATTATTTATGAAATCTTGCAGATAGGATGTCAAAACATTGTTTCCTCGACGATTTTAATGAGGAAAGTTTGTATGTGATACAACCGGAAGGTTTTGTCAATCCCGAAAGATGCTAATAAGTATGCAAAGCTCCAGCAATCCTTCTAAGGACTGGAGTGAGCATCTCGGAGTTGGAATGTATGCTTTGATGATGATCAAAAATTTTGGGTTTGTACAAAGTTTATGAGAAACTTGTATTTCCAAAGAAGTGAGTGGGAGCACTATAGAATTTCTGATGAGTATATGTTGTTGACATATTGTTGATCAGAAATGACATAGAATTTCTGGAAAGCATATAGGGTTATTTTGAAAGTGTTTTTCAATGGAAAGCCTGGATTAAGCTACTTGAACATTGAGCATCAAGATCTATAAGGATAGATCAAAATGCTTAATAATACTTTCAAATGAGCACATACCTTGACATGATCTTGAAGGTGTTCAAGATGGACCAGTCAAAGAAGGAGTTCTTGCCTGAGTTGTAAGGTACGAAGTTAAGACTTAAAGCTCGACCACGGCAGAATAGAGAGAAAGGACGAAGGTCGTCCCCTATGCTTAAGACGTAGGCTCTTCAGTATGCTATGCTGTGTACCGCACCTGAAGTGTGCCTTGCCATGAGTGAGTCAAGGGGTACAAGAGTGATCCAAGAATGGCTCACAGGACAGCGGTCAAAGTTATCCTTAGTAACTAGTGGACTAAGGAATTTTCTCGATTATGGAGGTGGTAAAAGAGTTCGTCGTAAAGGTTACGACGATGCAAGCTTGACACCTATCCGGATAGCTCTGAGTAGAGAGACCGGATACATATAATGGAGCAATAATTTAGAATAGCTCCAAGTAGAACAGTTGTTTGGAATAGCTCCAAATAGAGCGTGGTAGCTGCATCTAGGAGATGACATAGAGATTTGTAAAGCACACACGGATCTGAAAGGTTCAGACCCGTTGACTAAAACCTCTCTCACAAGCAACATGATCAAACATAAAACTCATTGAGTGTTAATCACATAGTGATGTGAACTAGACTACTGACTCTAGTAAACTCTTGGGTATTAGTCACATGGCGATGTGACCTGTGAGTGTTAATCACATGGCGATGTGAACTTGATTATTGACTTTAGTGCAAGTGGGAGACTGTTGGAAATATGCCCTAGAGGCAATAATAAAAGTATTATTATTATATTTCCTTGTTCATGATAATTGTCTTTTATTCATGCTATAACTGTATTATCCGGAAATCGTAATACACGTGTGAATACATAGACCACAATATGTCCCTAGTGAGCCTCTAGTTGACTAGCTCGTTGTGATCAACAGATAGTCATGGTTTCCTGGCTATGGACATTGGATGTCGTTGATAACGGGATCACATCATTAGGAGAATGATGTGATGGACAAGACCCAATCCTAAGACTAGCACAAAAGATCGTGTAGTTCATTTGCTAGAGCTTTGCCAATGTCAAGTATCTCTTCCTTCGACCATGAGAGCGTGTAACTCCTGGATACCGTAGGAGTGCTTTGGGTGTATCAAATGTCACAACGTAACTGGGTGACTATAAAGGTGCCCTACAGGTATCTCCGAAAGTATCTATTGTTTTATGCGGATCGAGACTGGGAAGTGTCACTCCGTGTAAACGGAGAGGTATCTCTGGGCCCACTCGGTAGGACATCATCATATGCGCAATGTGACCAAGGAGTTGATCACGGGATGATGTGTTACGGAACGAGTAAAGTGACTTGCCGGTAACGACATTGAACAAGGTATTGGATACCGACGATCGAATCTCGGGCAAGTAACATACCGATAGACAAAGGGAATTGAATACGGGATTGATTAAATCCTTGACATCGTGGTTCATCCGATGAGATCATCGTGGAACATGTGGGAGCCATCATGGGTATCCAGATCCCGCTGTTGGTTATTGACCGGAGAACGTCTCGGTCATGTCTACATGTCTCCCGAACCCGTAGGGTCTACACACTTAAGGTTCGATGACGCTAGGGTTATAAAGGAAGTTTGTATGTGGTTACCGGATGTTGTTCGGAGTCCCGGATGAGATCCCGGACGTCACGAGGAGTTCCTGAATGGTCCGGAGGTAAAGATTTATATATGGGAAGTCCTATTTTGGCCACCGGAAAATGTTCGGGATTTTTCGATATTGTACCGGGAAGGTTCTAGAAGGTTCGGGAGTGGGGCCCACCTGCATGGGGGGGCCCACATGGACGTGGGTAGTGGGGGCAAGGCCCCACACCCCTGGTCAAGGCGCACCAAGATCCCCCCTTAGAAGGAATAAGATCATATCCCGAAGGGATAAGATCAAGATCCCTAAAAAGGGGGGATAACAATCGGTGGGGAAGGAAATAATGAGATTTCTTTCCTCCCACCTTGGCCAACGCCCCAATGGACTTGGAGGGCAAGAAACCAGCCCCTCCACCCCTATATATAGTGGGGAGGCGCATGGGAGCTATACACGAAGTTCTGGCGCAGCCCTCCCCCTCTCACAAGTACTCCTCCTCTCCCGCGATGCTTGGCGAAGCCCTGCAGGATTGCCACGCTCCTCCACCACCACCACGCCGTTGTGCTGCTGTTGGATGGAGTCTTCCTCAACCTCTCCCTCTCTCCTTGCTAGATCAAGGCGTGGGAGACGTCACCGGGCTGTACGTGTGTTGAACGCGGAGGTGCCGTCCGTTCGGCACTAGGATCATCGGTGATTTGAATCACGACGAGTACGACTCCATCAACCCCGTTCACTTGAACGCTTCCGCTTAGCGATCTACAAGGGTATGTAGATGCACTCTCTTTCTACTCGTTGCTGGTCTCTCCATAGATAGATCTTGGTGACACGTAGGAAAATTTTGAATTTCTGCTACGTTCCCCAACAGTCAGTCGCAAGGAGCAGAGCGAGAGCAGGGGGACAGGAGGGCGCGAGCGAGAATAATGCCCGCCGCCCCCTTGCCCCCCTCAATTTATAAGCCCCGGTTCAAACGTGGGGAAGTGGGATCGTCTGCACATGCCCATTCCACTACCCCACAATAAGTGCACACGTACACACGCACTAACTGCGTGGGGAAGTGCAACCGGCCCCCAGACGCTGCAATAAATTTGCACGCGTGGCCAAGGACACGCGGCAGCGGGCCCCCGGCCCGTCGCCCAGTCCCGTCACGCGCGTGGCCTGTCAGGCCCCTCCGGCTTCCGGGCACCACGTGGCGCCAACGCGAAGCCCGAGGGATCGCCTCAAGATTCGACGGACTCCTCGGTTCCCGCCACGGCCGGGATGCCGCGATCCGGTTTCCGAAAAAACCGACACACAGTGGGTGTTGCCGGACCCGGCGTTCGCAGATTCCGCCTTGCTCAAGGGGGAAGATGCGAAGGCCCACTCATCCCAAGACGGCGGACCTTCACAGCTTCGGGGACTACTGTCGGGGGGATGAACCCCAGGCAGACAACGGAACCCGGATCTATTTCAAAAACAGTGGGGCCCGCATCACCCCGCAAAACCGGCGTGCGCCAGGCCGGGTCGCTCGACCCGGCAAGGCGCGCAACCCGGCCAAGACCCTCGACTCGGCAATGTACGTCAACCCGGCAGCAGCGGCTGGCGCAAGGCAACTCAACCCGCCGCAACCTTGGCTTCCCCAGCAAGCCAACCCACCCGTGGCGTACATGGCAACCCAGCCACGGGTCAGCTCCTGTCCCATCTGGGCCGTACGATGGGACGAGACCTCAATCACTGATGACCAAGACTACAGTGCCCCGCCCATGCCCGTGGTCAGCCAGAGCATGGCAACAGTGCCCCTTACCTACCCGCTGACCAGGGCTGGCACGGCAACAGTGTTCCCGCCCTCACCGCTGACGACAGCAAGCGGCGGCCTGACGGAGAACACTGTGCGCGGCTTGACTCGGCCATGCCATGACGATCGACAAGACGGCGCACAGTCCCCCTAGGCACGCGGGGCCCGCACCTAGGGAACCCGGCGAACCACAAGCCCCCAAGCGGGACCCAGCCCGGTACCCCGGACGCCGACAATACGGACCCACCGACTCGGCATATTACCATTGTAACCCTGGGTGGGTTGATCTATAAAACGTCCCAGGAGTCCACGCCTACAGGGAGCGGCGAGAGCAGCAGAGAGATTGCGAGAATGAGCATTGCATGAACACGAGATAGAACAAGCAAGATAGGACTAGCCACTATATAGCAACACCGAGGAGAAGGGGTAGCCGGAGCCTTGGCCAGCTTCCTTCCTCCTCCGAACAGCTCCAGGAGCGACATTGTACTATCAGCCATCCAACTAAACTCGGCAGGACTAGGGGTGTTATCTCTCCGGAGAGCCCCGAACCTGGGTATGTCCGGCGTCCCGCGCCCGCGCATATCAACCTTGCCTGCGAAGCCCACCAGCGCCCTCGAGCCTCCTTCTCTCTTTAGCCATCCCTTGACATCTGTCGTGCGCCCACCACGACAAAGCCACATCGCTATAGCAAGCGGTGTGAATGGATAAAACATGATTTTCTTTTGCATGGTAATATGTGTCACATTTACATCATAATGATCGTAGTACAAGCCTCGTAAACACCGACATGATAAAATTGAAAAGAAAGCAAAACGCTAGCCTTTGCACAAAGGAAACCAGCCCAGAAGAAAATTTTCAATCAAGTCCAAAGAATCCTTTGAGCTTGACACCAACACCCGTCACCTGCCTTGTCTTAAACACCACCGCGAATGTCACACTTCTGCTACCATCTGCGGTGAACTGATCACAGACTACTCCACGGACACCACCACTCCGGGTGGAGCCTCGGCCACTGTTCGATAGGTCGCTTCCACTGGCCCAACATGACAGTGCGCTGGACAATCATCCACACACCATATGAAGCTAGCTGTATATGCTATCCCTGCTGACATCAGTACTGGAGCGTCACTACTCCTTGTCCAACCTATGTATGCTTTTCCTGCCATGTCTGCTCCGCATGCACCATTGCACCCACGATCGATCAAAGCCAAGCTTTGTGACAGCGCAGACCAACGATGGATGACATGACGCCCGGCCGGCACATCCATCACGAGACTGGTTCTCAAATCCATCACCGACATAAGACGTTCGCCTCACCAGAGAAGAATCTGAAGCTTCTTTATTCAGCATCGTCGCCGCCGAAGCCAAGATGTTGAACGATTCAAAAACCTAAATCACAAGGGCCCAAGAACCAAAACTTAGAACGATCCGCATGCGCGGAATCCTAAGAGCCCCCTAACCACCTACCAAGAGGTCACCTGCAGAGGGGAGCCGCAGGAAGGGTTGGCTCTCTTGGTGGCGTCGGCTAGGGTTCCTGGTCGGTAACCAAAAAGGATGTGACGTGCGTACTTGCATTCGCTCTGACCGTGAAGATGTTGAAATACGACGAAAAAGGGTCCCCTCCCGGGGCTTTATAGTATAAATTCACGACATCAACAACATAGCACGAGTTCAAACAAAGAAAAGAACACAAGGTCCAAAGCAAAAATAGCAAGTAATAAGGTTTTTTTGGGGAACACCACATCACGCCCCAAGGAACTAAGAAGATGTTGAATTAATGGCTCAACTTTTTTTTATTCCAGCACTGGGTACACCTTTTTTAATGAGCTCACTCGTTCAAACTCCACCGGGAGCGGGGAGAATCGCCAAAATCAAGGTCTTCTGAGTATTACGGAAATTTTATTTAATTGGTAGGAGAATAAATGCATTTGACACCAAATAAGAACTCCAAACTAACGATCTGAAAATACCTTGGATCAAAACAAACTTAAATAGTTCTAAAAAAACTTAAAGGGGCACCACCTAGATAACGAGAATGCCTTTTGGTCGTATCTTTAGCTCAGTTCCTATAAGCTGAAATTGGTTGAAATTGAGTCGTTTTCTTCATTTTGCTCGCCCGTCAAATCATTTAGGACGAGTTGATTGTTTGCCTGAATGCCTTCGAGTGCCATCTCAACTTGCCTCATGGTAGGCCTCTCCTCTCCTCTTAACTTTATATATACATGATGCAGCGAGAGCAGCTACTTCATCAACTTCACTACCTCCCTCCTCTACAATTTGGGAATCTAGTATGACAACTAGTTTGCCTTCCTCTAGGAGTTCAACAAATTGTGCAACAATTCCATCACCTTCTGAAGTTCTATACATGTTTGGCATCTTCCTCGTAAGCAACTCCACTAGAAGGATTCCGAAGCTATAAACATCGCTCTTTTCTGACAGCCGCCCCGTGTAGTAGTACATAGGATCCAGATATCCTATAGTTCCTTGCACTGCTGTTGCTGTTCTACCAGTCTGATTGATAGGAATGTACCTTGAAGCTCCAAAGTCTGATAATTTTGCCGTGAAAGCATCATCAAGAAGTATGTTAGAAGATTTGATGTCTCTATGTATTACAGGAACTGAAACGGCAGAATGAAGGTAAGCAATAGCTCTTCCTACTTCACTTCCAATCCTTAGCCTGTCACTCCAAGATATTGATTTTGGTGATTCATTATGAAGATGATCACCAAGGGTTCCATTGGAAATGAACTCATATGCCAACAGTGGGACTTCTGTCTCGAGACAACAACCATGAAGCTTGACAATATTCCTATGGTTGATTTGTGATAGTATGGCAACCTCATTTATGAACTCATCAATTTCTCTCTGGACCATAATATTTGACTTTTTAATGGCCACAACATGTAAGTCTGACAATATTCCTTTGTAAACAGTACCATGCCCTCCACCACCGAGTTGGCGTGTTTGATCAAAATTGTTTGTGGCCTTCTCTATTTCTTTTAGAGGGATGATCATCCTCTCACCAATGTCAGACCTTTGAGATACTAGCTGTTGCAATAGCTGTCCATAATTTTGATTGAAGAACTTCCGTTTCAACTTTTCAGCCCTGTGATGCTTAAGCTTACGAACTATTAACAATCCACCCAGAAAGAAGAGAATGAGGGATGGGCCAAGTGCAACGGAGAGACCAATAACTAAACCTGCAAAAATCAATACATACATCTTTATTAATTTGATTTATAGCAGATTTGGCCAGAGGAATTATATCGTGGACTTGCTGCCAGTTAAATAAAAAAAATCTAATCCACTATAGGTGGGAATAAAAAAACTATAAGATTAATCATGACCATATATCGGTTCCTTTCCATGGAGTAATTATAAGAATAATTGCTCATATACTTGCACATGTTAGGGAGAGGTGGTGGTCGCTGTCTGTGGTCCTATTTCTATGTGCCAGGGCCAAGTGTAAATTCTACTCCCTCCATTCTAAGAGGGTGCTTGGATCCAAGGGACTCATTTTAGTCTGACTAAAAATAGTTTTTTTAAAAGACTAAAGTTCCTAGCACCCCTGACTAAAGAGGGACTAAAACTAGTCTTGGGAGTAAAAAAAAATTAGTCAGGGGTACCCCTACTAAAATGTGGATTAGTCCTCTCTCTCCTCATTTAACTCCTCTCCTTTAACACAAGCGACTTCTGTATTGGAGGGTGTGAAGGATAATAAATGCTCATTAACTTGATTTTAGTCTCTTTATTATTTGAATCCAAGCATGGGTTAGACTAGCAAGTTTTAGTCCCACTGTTTTTAGTCATGGGACTAAAACGTATCCAAGCACCCTCTAAAATAGATGACCCAACTTTATACTAAAGTTAGTACAAATTGGGTCATCTAGTTTAGAACAAAGGGAGTACGTCGGTAATTAATTTAATAATATGTATTTTCTGTGGGGGGCACATTTTTTAGTCCAAAACAAGCGCACAATATATTAGGGCACCTCTATTCGATGTGGTCTTGTGGCATCCATTAGGTTGGCTTGCGTTTCCTCCTCGCGCGCACCAGCAGTCGAATGATCCAAGCTTATTGCGACATTCGCCGAAACACCCATGGTCTTCTGGCTTCTTGCACTCGTCGATATCTATATATTGCAAAAGAATGGATTAATCAAACTTGACCAGTGATCTAAGAAATGATAATCGTGCGCATGCATGGCTATAACTACTCTTTCAGTTCCGAAATGCAAGGTGTGCTTGACATTTCAGTCCCAAAATACAGGATTTTCCCTATTTTTTCCGAATGGTTACAATTTTGACATACTTTTTATCTTCTACTCTCTCCGTTACTAAATATAAGTCTGTCTAGAGATTGCATCATAGACTACATAGGGAACAAAATGGACGTCTATATACATCCGAATATACTCTTTATAGTGGAATCTCTAGACAGACTTATATTTAGGAACGGAGGGAGTAATATGCAGAAAAATATTTCAAAATGTACTAGTGGTAATGGTATGCCTGATTCTTTTTTGAAATCGAAATCGATCATATGTAGATAGGGTACCTACCTTGGCATCCATCAGTGATGTAAGGGTTTCCCTTGTATCCAGGATTGCAGTGACATCCGTAGTCTGCAAAGTGGGTGCTGCAGTTGGAGTTAGCGCTGACGGATGCGTTGCAGGATCCGTCGTTCCGGCATGCCCAGTCAATGGTCAGGGGAACCACAAGATTATTATCCACGACCTTGGGTCCGGAGCGACGTGCGCCCAGGTTCATAAGATGAATCGCCCGGCCCGAATCAAACCAACCTTCCTCGGCGATGAACGCGTACACGGGCAGATCGTCGTTTATGGTGCTGTTCCCGACGAGCCGCTTGAGCTCCACGTTATAGGACTCAAGGTACGAGAAGACCGGGGTAGTGCAGTAGCCGACCATGTAGTTGTTCCAGACGTCGTCGGCGGTGAGCACACCACTGCGGTTACAGTGAGAGCAGCAGCCGGTGGTGTAGCCGTAGGTGCTAGTACGAGACGTGAAGAGGAGCGTCACCTGCACGTTGCATCCCGTGACCACCAGCTCGGTGCTGGTCGGCAGGGAGTACTGACACTGCTTGTCACCGAAGCCCATAGACCTCATGGTGGCGTTGCTGGTGTTGTTGATACCGCCGTTTCTGAAGATAGGGGGCATGAGGCCACGAACCTTCCTGTTTTCCAGCGAGATCTCCTTGACCTCGAAGACTCCATCCTTTCCCAGGAGGAGCCGTGTGCCTGGTCCGGAGCTGGTACCGGTACTGTTGCCGTGGACGCAGGCGAGCTTGAAGCCTGGCGCTGCGGAGCACCTGTCCGGGCCGAAGCCGAACGGGTACGGCACGCTCACGTCACCGCACCGCGTTTCGCAGCCGCGTTTACCTATCGGCGCCGGTGCTGCTGCTCCGACGGCTACTACCACGAGTGCCGCTGCCGCCATCACCGCCACCATCGGGTATGACAACGCTGACAATGACATCGAGTATTGTGGCTACTGGCTACTGCTAATGTTCAGCGTGCACTGCTGGCTCTAGCTTTTCTGCTTGACTTGCTAGACTACGAAACATCACCCGCTCTCGTCGAGTTTATAAGGCCAACTTCACCCCGCGATCCCATTCTGTCCGGCCCTATCCGTTTATGGTAAAATGGACAAACCAGGCGGCCCAATGCGCACGGCCCGGACCCATCTTATCCGTTTTGTATCCGGGCCGATCCATTTCAAGCGCACACTTGCGCCGAGTTTGGGTCGCGGCGGACGGCAAACGCATGCGTGCTCGTCCACGTCAGGGCCACGTGGCAGGCGGCCTCCTACCTCCCACCGCCCGACATAAATGCGCATAGGTGGTCGACCCCACCTGTCATCCGCCCAGCGAACGGTCGCTTTCCCTCTTAAATGGGAAAACCGTGGACCGGCCGTCGTCCACACTCCCCAGTCGGGCCCTTCCTGCCTCCTCGAGACTAACACCCCAAACCCTAGCCCTCTCCCGTCCCCGATCTCGCCGGTCGGCCACCTCGTAGCCGCCATGGGCTTTTGGAATCACGGCCGCAAGGGGAAGCACGACCGCGAGGCGTCCTCGTCGTCGGGCCACCGCCGCGGCTCCGTGGATTTTTTGTTGAAAAAGACCACCTGCCCAACGAAATTGCTAGAAAAGACCCCCTTTAGATAAAATTGACAAAAAAGACCCCCTTGACCATGACGGCAGGTGCGCCAGCCGACACGTGGCACCTGCCGCCACGTGCGGAGGCGGCCAGCCCTGCCGCCACGGCGGCAGGCGGCAAGGGTCGTGTAACAGATTTTCGGCTGAGCGGGAGCTAGAACGGAACGGGAGACAAGAGGTGGGCCGCGCCGCCACTGCCTAAGGCGGCAGCTCGGGCCACGTGTTGCTGCCGCCACGCCCACTGGCGGCATGTGCTGCTGCTGCTGCTGCACGCATGACGGAACAACACCAACTGATGATTTCGGTGGCTTTCTGCAGTTGCGTGTCACCCGTGTTGACACATGCATTGGTTTAACAATTAGCTACTCTATGACGTATGGGTCCCACGTATTGCTAGAAATTTATGAAAGAAAAAATATATTCAATATTAGACTCTATTTGTAGAGTTCATCGTGGAGAATACAGTGGTGCAACTAGATTGAAGTTTTATACTTTGATCTAAGAGAAATAATCACCAAAAGAGGGCTAGATATGCACGTACAAATGCTAGCCAGATTTCTAGTTCGTGTACACCACGAATCGCATAGATGCATGCTCTCTTTCTTAAATATTCTATATATACACAGGAGGTGTCGTGCGCTATCTAATCGTCTGTCAGGGCAAAAAAAAGGTGCCACCACTCTCAAAGGCGGCAGGGCCCACCTCCGGCCATCCGTTCTGTTCCAGTTCCCACGCTCGGCCGAAAATCTGTTACGTGGCGCCTGCCGCCTGGTCCAGTGGCGGCAAGGGCTGCCGCCTCCGCATGTGGCGGCAGGTGCCACGTGTCGGCTGGCGCGCCTGCCGCCACGGCCGAGGGGGTATTTTTTGTCAATTGCATTCAGACGTGGTCTTTTTTGGTAATTCTGTTGGCCAGATGGTCCTTTTCAACAAAAAGTCCGGCTCTGTGAAGGAGGAGCCCGCATCACTACCACCGCGTCGGAGCCCCGCGCCTGCCACGTTCATCATCGGCCCTACTGCCGGCGGCATGCGTGGTTAGTAGTACATCGAGGCGGATGTATGCCGCCGTTATTGGGAGACGAGGACGCCGCTCCCGTGGAGCGACGTGCACCTCCCCAGTAACTGGCACCTCTTCGCCGACCCGAGTACCGATCCTGCCGGTGCCGCAGAGCGGCCGCACGCGCCACGAGGAGATCCAGCGCCGCCGCCGCCTCCTCCTCGACAACCTATACTACGACAACAGGTGCGCCCCCGACTCACCGCTCTGGGACACGCGGCTCCAAGACGAGCATGACGTGCGGCGCATGTCGTTCTTCCCCGGCACGTTGACGGGGCCGCGGTGGCCACGTCCAGAGCGCGCAGCGCGTGCTCCCCAGGAGCGCGGCCTCACGCCCACGCCGCCGCCTTCACCCTCTCCGTCGCCACCACCACCTCCTCGCATGACAGCGGAGGAGGAGGCCCGGCTCATGGCGCACTCTCCGTGTCATGGAGGACTCCATGCACACGCACGACGAGCACCAATGGGAGGGCCTCGAGCAGATGATGGCCCTCTCTGCGGCCGGTGATGTCGCCATCCCCGAGCTGGACATGGTGGCCGTGGAGGAGGCGTGGGAGGAGGAGCCGGTGGCCGCGGTCCACCCCGGCCTGGTGGGCCAGCAGTGGAGCTGGTCGTGCACCACGCCGGAGATGGCCGACGCCATGGGGGGCGTGAACTGGTGCCCCACGCCGCCGTGGTCACCAGAGGGGGACGCGTCGCCACGGGAGGAGGTGGTGCAGGCCCCCGCCTTCCAATCCGCCCCGACGTACCACGGACCGCCGGCTCTCCTCTGGACGCCACCGGAGTACATGGACCTCGTCAGCGACGACGACGACACTAGCGGCCACTAAGACGGTGACGGCGACGACCACGCAGGAGCGCGCTGATGAGGATACAGACCTGGGGAGGGTCATAGGCCTGACCTACACATCCTACCCAAGGTCACTACCCCAGAAGATAAGAAGACCAAGAATCCACTCGATGATGTAATCACTCGACCGTCATTCCTCACCTTCACTGAACCATATGGGAATCACTCGACTATATCGAAGACCAGGAGTCGGTAGAACGTACAACGGCCGGGCATTCACTCCTTAGTCTTCATGAGCATTCAGAACATTTAAGACTGCCGTTACCTGTAACACCCCCACTTTATGTACATTAAGCCCTTTGTAATGGAGGTGGGCGGGGGTCCTGGCACACTCTATATAAGCCACCCCCTCCTCTGGGACAAGGGTTCGCACCCCCTGTAACACAACACAGATAATCCAATCGACCGCCTCCGGGCACCGAGACGTAAGGCTGTTACTTCTTCCGAGAAGGGCCTGAACTCGTAAACCTCGTGTGTACATCTTCGCCATAGCTAAGATCTTGCCTCTCCATACCTACCCCCCCTTTCTACTGTCAGACTTAGAACCACGACAGTTCGCGCCCACCGTGGGGCAGGTGTCTTAGCGACTTATTGGTGAAGTTGCAAGTTTTTCCGATCATCATCATGGTTTCCGGCGGCGAGATGGTTGAGGGCCGCGAGATCCGTCTCGGCGCGCTCGTTTTCGTCGCCGACGCCTGGCTTCAGGAAGCTCCGCTCGATGTTGAGGCGCTCCCCGTCCGAGGGGCGACGGACTTTCGCGCGTGCGTTCGCGGCGTCCTTCTCCGGCAGCCGTCGATTCAGTATCAGTCGGCTCCGATGGTGTTTTCTCTCCCCGCTGTTTGCCGCCGCAAGCGGTCCGGTCGATCGCGGCTTCAGCGCTGGGTGAAACACGTGGTGGCTCGGCGTTCAACCACCCATCAAGTTGCAGCAATCGAGCCCGATGAAACCCTCCACGGCCTGTTCGATCTGTCGACTGGCTCCACGGAGACTGCATCCGAGTGCGATAGCAGCGATCCTGCAGCCGAAGTCCTGATGGTCGATTATCCTCACAGGCCGCCCGGGTTCCGCCGCGAGGGCGACGGGGACGGAGGCGGCATTCTGTCGCATGTCCATGAGGAATACAAACCCGAGCCCCTCTCTTCGCAGCAGAGAGAAGAACTTCGTCGCCGCAACATGGATGCACTCCACACGCCCATCGTTGGAGAAACCCCCGAGGCTCGAGCCTTGGAGGAGGCGCGCCTAGCTAACTTGGCTGAGCGCACTCGACTAGATAACCTTCAGCGTGCTCTCGACGAGCGCGCCCAGGAGTGCATCCATGAGTCCAGTCGACGATAGCTTTTTCTGCCTCCACCTAAGGTATACCGCACTCCGATTCAGAATCTCCACTACAAGAAATATGTCAACTTATGACCACCACTATTGGTCACTGAAAGGTCACAAATTTCCATTTATGACCTTTTTGTGACCAAAAACAGAAGGTCAAAAGCTAGCCGTCGTAAACTGACTATAGCGACCTTTCTTCTGGAATGGTCAAAGACTTTTACGACCAAAATATTCCTACTGTGGCGTTTTGGTCACTAGCAACCTCCCCAGGCCACGTAGGCATCCAGCGTGGCAATCTGACGTGGCACAAGATTCAGCCCGGTCCGATTCGGTGTTTTACATGGGCCGAGCCCATTAATTCATCCTATTTGTGTTTTTTTCATCAATTTTTTGTTGGTTTCATGGGCCTGGCCCATTTTATTTTTTAGGACGTAGCCTTCTATAATTCATTTCTTTTTTGGGCCTCGGCCCTTTTACAATCCAGTCTATTTTGGGCCTCCACAACATGCATTTATAAGCTTGACATCACAAGGGCATATGGCTATTCCAGCTTACATCTCAGCATGTACGTATGTATCCAAACCATTTCCTTTCTTTCAACACAAAGGATTCTTTCAACAGCCACAACAGTAGACAGTAGATACATTCAACAGAGACTGAATTAACATAGAAATGAAGCAACAAAGGGCAGACGGAGTACAGGAACTACAGCTACATGGGACTACAGCTACCATTTCTATTTCATGGGACTACAGCTACCATTTATATTTCTACCAAGGAGCTAAACTAACAGCGGCCAAGCTAAACTAACACCCTCCCCCTGCTGCTGCTTGGTGTGCCTGCTACTGCTTGGTTTGCTACATCACTAGCCGCCCTGCACACAACAAGAATTTTAGCTTTACATAAGGTTTACAAGAACAGGACCCTGATACATGATCACAATGCATCACAGTTTTGCACTTGGCTTCATGGATTTTCACTTCAAATTTGTCCTGGCTCTCCTGTAAAAGAGTGAACACAAAGGCTACCAGCATTAGTGTACTGCTGCTGAGGCCAGAACCAAACAATTGCAATCGCAACACTAATGTAAACAACAAAGTAGATCTACCCACTCGTACGTTCCAGCCTCACCTTTCCTTCCTGAATTTGGACACTATCATGCAATACTATAAAGGGCCAATAAAACAATAGACTTGCATATGAAATGTTTGCTTTTACTAATCTTATAGAATAATTTGTTTATGCCAGAAATGCATCAGTTTGTACAATACTAGAAAGGGCAAATAAAACAACAGACTTGCATACGGCAAATAACACACATTAACCTGATGTTGTTCTACACTTCAACTACCACATTCAAGCTCATGTTAGGCACCACCAACACTAACCTACAGGTACCAGCATGGTATATTGGTACAAGTGCAGGTCATGCAATGAACATCACTGTAATACATTCACCGATCTGAATTGTGATGAAATGCATAGGTCCAACCGATGACTACACAGCAACAACTACTTCAGACATTTGCCAGAGAAATGTTCATCTTTTTTATTCTTAAAAGACGTAAAAAGAAATGACTACACAGCACCAACAACAATAGACTCTCACCTACCTAGAACTAGATCAACCAAGCATCAGTTTTTAAAAGCTCATTTTACGATACTTCAACAACGAAAAAGCTTAGTAGCATCTCCTTGTAACACCATATGCTCAGTTGACAAACGATTCACATGCAACTCCTCTACATTATATCACACCAACACAGAGAGATGCATCTCTAGATGAGGAGAAAAAACACGTTGATGGCATGCTAGGCATCAGTTTTAAAAAAGCTCGATTTTAGATCATCAGAGACCGGAAAGGCCGCAGCAGTTTAAATGTTTAACATCCTCTGCCCAGCACGACATCATCATCGTCACAGAAATTCCCTAAACAGTCAGCTATCCATGCAGGAACATTAATTATCCTTAGAGCTAGAGGTGCATCTTGAAGGATGCATGTCAACAGCTAGCAAAGTGTAGCATATTGAAGCATGCTTGTCGTGTACCTTCCATTAGAGCAGCAGCCCGTAAGAAACCCTTCATCGTCTATCAACAATAGTGGATTCCCTATAGTAGGCAACAACAAAGACAATGAGAGATTCAAGGCCTATAGAGAAACAGAGTTCAGACCATAGCAAATAAGCATACAACTACAACAAAGCAGGGCATAATTCAGTTATAATCTGCATGACAATAACAGTAATTCCAATTGTAGTAGTAAGTATACAGTTCTCTAAAATGAGTAGGTAACAAAGCCTCAAAGTATGCAGTGGACAAACTGGCAACCTATTAGTCCAGTATTTGATATACATGTCGCAGCAAATACATTATGCAAACAATAAAGACAAATTTGCAAGTGGGTTTTAGTAGCTGAAGCTTAGAAGTCAACCACTTAGTCCACTAACTAAACTAAGGACCAATTCAATTAGCAGTAGATATATAGCTACCAAACCATATTTTGCAAAGATGTCTCTCCCAGAAAACCATATCCCCTACTCTCGAGCATCCAACAAACAAAGAATAATTCTACAGAGGCAGTCATGCAGATAGATATTCCTTCACCTAAGGTTCAGGTAAGTGCAAGAAGCATGAAAGAAACATTTTCAGAGCATCATTACCCAGTCATACTCTGAAAATTGCGGACCCTTTCCAGTCCATACTCCATGCCTCATACACTCCACACTCCAGCAACAGCACCTGCAGATTAACAGAAGAAGCATCCGAATGTGTCAGCAATAGCACCTGCACATTACTAGATGTCTGAATCGGGAAGAACATGTTTGAATGGAGAAGACGGAAACAAGACTCAAGCGAACAAGATAGAGGAAAGGAGAGGACCTTCCATGGCCCTCCTCTTGAATCGGCATCGGCATCGGCATCCCCAGCAGCTTCTCTCTCCATGGCCTCCTTCCTTCACCGTGCAAGGAGGGAGATGAGATGGGAGGGCAGCAGCTTCCGTCTCCATGGACTCCTTCCTTCACCACCAAGGGAGATGAGATGGGAGGACAGTGCCTGCACACGACTGAACGCACACACGCCTACATCAGATGAGATGCGGAGAGGAAAAAAACCAGAGATAGAAGAAGAAGAAGAGAATGAGAGGAGGGGTCTGACTTCCTATAGTCTCACCCTGGCCATCTAGGGTTCCTGGATCCGTCGAGGAGGGAGGGAGGGAGCGAGGCCTGCAGCTTGTCGAGCGACTCCTGTGCCTGGTCAGAGCAGCGGACGTCGATGAGCCACTGGTCTAGCTGGTGGTGGTGCTGCATCATGGCGGCGCCCTGGATCGGATTAGATCTGCCCCGTGAGGACGGATTTGAATCGGAATGCAAGGGCGGAGGGAGGCGGCGCAGGGGAGGAGGCCGTCCGCCACAGCGAGCCCGCGAGCCCCACGAGCAGCGCCTCCAGCACGATGACCAGCCGCTCCAGGAACCGCTCGCAGTCGATGGTGGCGGCCCGGTGGCTCAGCCAGATGCCGCCGCCGAGGATGACGAGGGAGAGGACGATGGTGGCGACCATGTCCACGACGCCCTCCGTCTCGGGAAGTTGGATCTGAGAGTGGGGAGGGGAGGGATCTGGATCGGGAGCGAGATGGGGAGGGCCGAGCGGCGACCGTATGGGAGGAACGCCGGAGGAGTGGGGTGGGGGCGGCGACGCGTTGAGATCCAGAGGGAGGGAGTGAGGTTGGGGGCGGCGGCGGGGGATCCAGAGTGGTGTGCGGCGGCGGTGGATCCAGAAGGGCGAGAGGGAGAGAAGGTGGAGAAGGTTGCGGTGGGGAAGTGGGGGCGTGGGGGGTTGTGTTAGGGCTAGGTGGGTGAGAGGGTTGGGGCGAGGGCTACCGTTGGATTCACGAGCATCCAACGATGCTTGATGCATGATCCGCGTGAGATGGCTATGGCCCAATCAGAACGCAGCATGCGTGTATAACGTTATGACCATTTAGTATTGGACGTTATGACCATTCAAAATTGGTCGTGGTCAAAAAAAATAAAGTGTAAAATCATGTCAGCATTTTAATTTTTATGTTTTGAGTGTCCAAAATGAATTTTTTTTGTGAATAAGCTATCAAATATTTGCACGAGGTGCATCTTGGAACTCCAAACAATGTTGAGTTGGGGAGTTTTCACTTTCATTGCACAAAAGAGCCATTTTTCATTTTTCGAGTGCCCGAAATGAGTTTTTGTTTGTGAAGAACCTACCAAATAATTATTGCAAAATTGGACCAAATTATTTTTCTAAAATACTAGGCCATAATTAATGCACAATTGACCAAATGGTTGGGTGTAAAAAGTTTTGATCCACCTCTGGTGAAAAGACAAATTTCCGCCGATTCAGTTGGAAGCGGGTCAAATTTGAACTGCAGCTACCTCATAGTTTGCTCTTTATTTTTTCAAAAAATCATTTATAGGTACATAAGTATCTATTTAATCAGAGAAACACCAAAAAAATATAAGATTCAACCACTAGCTCGGAACGGTCATTCCCGCCGTTTTGACCGCATTTTGAAACGGGCATAAAAATTCAAAACAAAATCAAAAAATTGGAAAACCTTCGCATTGTGTCACTATATGTGACCTAGTTTCCAGGAAAAATAATAAACTTGTAATACGGTAATTATTTTTAAAAAGTGTTCTCAGAAATGAGCTATCATGTGTGAAGATTCATGTATTTCAATCCAAACGATCAATCCTATGGCCACATTCATGGCATAGTTTGTTCAAATGATCTCATATTGTGCACAAGAGTGCATCTTGGAATTCCAAACAATGTTGCCAAAGGGAGTTTTCATTTTCTTTGCACGGAAAATTCATTTTCCATTTTTCGAGTGCCCGAAATGAGGTTTTTTTGTGAAGGACCTACCATATATTTGTTGCAAAATTGTACCAAATCATTTTTATAAAATACTAGGACATATTTAATGCACAATTGACAAAATGGTTGGGTGTCAAAAGTTTTGATCCACCTCTGGTGAAAAAGACAAATTCCCGTCGATTCAGTTGGAAGCGGGTCAAATTTGAACTGCAGCTGCCTCATAGTTTGCTATTTATTTTTTCCAAAAATCATTTCTAGGTACATAAGTATCTATTTAATCAGAGAAACATCAAATGTTTTCCAAGATTCAACCACTAGCTAGGAACGGTCAAGCCCGCCGTTTTGACCGCATTTTGAAACGGGCATAAAAAATTCAAAAAAAATCAAAAAATTGGAAAACCTTCGCATTGTGTCATTATATGTGACCAAGTTTCCAGGAAAAATAATAAACTTGTAATACGGTAATTATTTTAAAAAAGTGTTCTCAGAAATGAGCTATCAAGTGTGAAGATTCATGGCTTTCAAGCCACATGATCAATCTTATGGCCACATTCATGGCATAGTTTGTTCAAATGATCTCATATTGTGCACAAGGGTGCATCTTGGAATTCCAAACAATGTTGCCAAAGGGAGTTTTCATTTTCTTTGCACGGAAAATTCATTTTCCATTTTTCTAGTGCCCGAAATAAGGTTTTTTTGTGAAGGACCTACCATATATTTGTTGCAAAATTGTACCAAATCATTTTTATAAAATACTAGGAAATATTTAATGCACAATTGACAAAATGGTTGGGTATCAAAAGTTTTGATCCACCTCTGGTGAAAAAGACAAATTCCCGCCGATTCAGCTGGAAGCGGGTCAAATTTGAACTGCAGCTGCCTCATAGTTTGCTATTTATTTTTTCCAAAAATCATTTCTAGGTAAATAAGTATCTATTTAATCATAGAAGCATCAAAATTTTTCCAAGATTCAACCACCAGCTAGGAACGGTCAAGCCCGCCGTTTTGATCGCATTTTGAAACGGGCATAAAAAATTCAAAAAAAATCAAAAAATTGGAAAACCTTCGCATTGTGTCATCATATTTGACCAAGTTTCCAGGAAAAATAATAAACTTGTAATACGGTAATTATTTTAAAAAAGTGTTCTCAGAAATGAGCTATCAAGTGTGAAGATTCGTGGCTTTCAAGCCACATGATCAATCTCATGGCCACATTCATGGCATAGTTTGTTCAAATGATCTCATATTGTGCACAAGGGTGCATCTTGGAATTCCAAACAATGTTTCCAAAGGGAGTTTTCATTTTCTTTGCACGGAAAATTCATTTTCCATTTTTCTAGTGCCCGAAATGAGGTTTTTTTGTGAAGGACCTACCATATATTTGTTGCAAAATTGTACCAAATCATTTTTATAAAATACTAGACCATATTTAATGCACAATTGACAAAATGGTTGGGTGCCAAAAGTTTTGATCCACCTCTGGTGAAAAGACAAATTCCCGCCGATTTAGTTGGAAGCGGGTCAAATTTGAACTGCAGCTGCCTCATAGTTTGCTATTTATTTTTTCCAAAAATCATTTCTAGGTAAATAAGTATCTATTTAATCAGAGAAACATCAAAATTTTTCCAAGATGCAACCACTAGCTAGGAACGGTCAAGCCCGCCGTTTTGACCGCATTTTGAAACGGGCATAAAAAATTCAAAAAAAATCAAAAAATTAGAAAACCTTCGCATTGTGTCATTATATGTGACCAAGTTTACAGGAAAAATAATAAACTTGTAATACGGTAATTATTTTAAAAAAGTGTTCTCAGAAATGAGCTATCAAGTGTGAAGATTCATGGCTTTCAAGCCACATGATCAATCTTATGGCCACATTCATGGCATAGTTTGTTCAAATGATCTCATATTATGCACAAGGGTGCATATTGGAATGGCAAACAATGTTTCCTAAGGAAGTTTTCATTTTCTTTGGACGAAAAAACCATTTTCCATTTTCTGAGTGCCTGAAATGAGTTTTTTTTGTGAAGGACCTACCATATATTTGTTGCAAAATTGTACCAAATCATTTTTATAAAATATTAGGGCATATTTAATGCACAATTGACAAAATGGTTGGGTGCCAAAAGTTTTGATCCACCTCTGGTGAAAAAGACAAATTCCCGCCGATTCAGATGGAAGCGGGTCAAATTTGAACTGCAGCTGCCTCATAGTTTGCTATTTATTTTTTCCAAAAATCATTTCTAGGTAAATAAGTATCTATTTAATCAGAAATACATGGTTTGATGGCGAGACATCGAGGTTTGGACGGTGGCTGAGGGCCCCAACTCTAGAGCGCGTAAGCTCGCATGCCCGCCGCGTGGTCACCGCGTGACCGTGGCGTTGCCATGTGTTCTTGGCGGCCTAGGCATGTCTAGTGGGTTGAGCACTCCCCAGGTAGGTGCTAGGAAGAAAATCACAACATAAGATTCTCACGAGGAGACCGATCGATGCTCAAACATGAATAAGCAACCAAGTGTTTGATTTGCGCTACGGGAAATGCACATGGCTAATGGGCGTGAGTTTTGGCTGAGGACGATCAGTTACTAAGAATACCGTCTTCACAAATTTTCACCTCAAAAGGAGGAGCCTAGGTGGTACTTGCTTTACAAAGTGCCACACTGGACATAAATACGAATGTTGAAGCTGGGCTCAAAATAATGAATGGATTGAGTTGGCATTTGGTGGAGGATGGTTATTTGGGCATAGGAAAGCACTATAGAAAATGGATACCATTTGGACATGCCAAAGTGGTACTTCCTTCACAAACTGTTGTTCTGAACAGAATAGGAAAATGAATATTTTTGAACTAGGAAAGGAAGGTTTTTACATATTTGACGAAGATATGACCCAAAGAATTTATGAGATTTTTTTTGTGAATTTTGGGAATGACAGAAATATAGGTTGCTTCACAACCTAGGGCAAAAACTGCCACATGGACATGACACATAGGCAAAACTGATGAGATGGCGCCTAGTCATCGCAACCCACCACAATTTACAAGGCTATGACCATCTATATTGGTCGTTAACAACTAGAAATAAGGCAGCGGACTAGCGCTGTTAGCTTTATGACCATTTCATGTAAGGAAATTATGTCCTTTCTGACCAAAATGGTCGCAATGGTTTAGGGTTTGGAGCCCCTCGAACAGCTTTTGACCAATTGGTCTCAAATGGTCATAAATCTATGACCAATTATTCCAGGGTCACTGACAGAAGGTCATAAGTTGACATATTTCTTGTAGTGCTCACAGCTGCGGCCCGAATAGCAGAGTCGATCCAACCTTCCCAGTCAGAAGCTGGCAGAGGGTTGATGCAGATCCGGGCCCTGCTCAGGGCAGCAGGAGAGCATAATACATCAGTATCTCACTCGCGGAATAGGATTCACAGCAGATCTGTTGCAGCGGACTCGGTTCAGTCGGCCCACAGCCCAAGATCGCCTCCGCGGCGTGAAAGGCCGTGGATAGTATGATCATCCACTCGACCGCGACAATCATCGTCGGGGACCCACGCCTCCTCCGAGGAGTGCGTCATATGTGCCTCGGCAGAACGACGACAGACGCCGTCACAGTGGTGAGCGCAGGATTTTAGTTGACCCAAGAGAACCGGGCTTCGACGTGAGGTCTATCCTCATTCAAGGCCTGGTCGACTGGAACAGAGCACACAGAGAAGACACTAGCAGAGGTCGTCCAAGCAGCAGCCGGGTGCATGTTTCTGGTCCCGAGTGTTTTAGCAGAGCCATCAGGGCAGCAGTGATGCCTCCCAACTTCAGGTTGGCGTCCGAGGTTAGTAAATTCACCGGTGAATCCAAGCCTGAAACTTGGCTTGAGGATTACCGAGTGGCTGTGCAGATTGCAGGCGGCAACGACGAGATAGCGATGAAGAATCTTCCTCTTATGTTGGAAGGATCGGCCCGAGCGTGGCCGACCCAGTTGACTCCGGGCAGTATTCACAGTTGGGAAGAGCTATCTCGAGTCTTCGTGAGAACTTTTGAGGGCACGTGCAAGCAACCAGCAGGATTGCCCGAGTTGCAACATTGTGTGCAGAAACCGAATGAGACTTTGAGGGAGTTCATCCAGAGATGGTCCACTTTGCATCATACCGTCGAGAATGTTTCAGAGCATCAAGCTGTTTGTGCTTTCAAGGAAGGTGTCAAATATAGGGAGTTGGTCTTGAAATTCGGTCGGACTGGGGATATGACTCTGACTCAAATGATGGAGATAGCCACCCGGTACGCTAATAGAGAAGAAGAGGATCGACTCCGTAGCGGAAAGAGCAAACCAGTCGGTCAAGAGGCCGGTGGAGGTAACTCCAGTCGGAAATAGAAGCGCAAGGCCGAGCCAGCGGCACCAGGAGAGATTGCAGCAGTGAATCAAGGAAAGTTTAAGGGAAAACCTAAGGGGCCCTGGCCCCCTAAGAAGGTGAAAGATCAAGATGGTAATGACATGCTGGATCTGCCGTGTCACATCCACATAAAGAAAGATGAAGAAGGTAATCTGATTTACCCAAAACATACCACTCGGCAATGTTGACTCTTGATCCAACAGTTCTGGGAGAAACAACCCAATGAGAAGATGAAGGAGTCAGACAGAGATGACGAGGAAGAGGAAGATGACGGTTACCCCAAGGTCAATTCCACTCTCATGATTTCTACTGATATTGAGAGTAAGAGTCGGTTGAAGGTCATCAACAGAGAGGTGAATATGGTTGCTCCGACGACGACGACCACGTACCTGAAATGGTCCCAGACAGCGATCACATTCGACCAGTCAGACCATCCTGCTCGCGTAGTCACCCCCGGGAGGCAAGCACTGGTGGTCGATCCAGTGGTTGGTGGCACTCGACTGACTAAAGTGCTGATGGATGGAGGTAGCGGCCTGAATATCCTGTATGCTGAAACCTTGAAGGGGATGGGCATCCCGATGTCCAAGCTTAGCGAGAGCAACATGAGCTTTCACGGTGTTATCCCCGGAAAGAAGGCCGAGTCACTCGGTCAGATCACTCTCGACGTGGTTTTCGGTGACTCCAAGCATTACCGGAAAGAAAAGTTGACATTTGAAGTCATGGATTTCCAGAGTGCTTATCACGACGTCCCTTTCGCCGCCTCGGCCTGTCGCGGCCCCCATCGCGCGCGGTCGTCGTCGCCGTCCCCATCGCTGCCCCCTCGCCGCACGCGTTCGTCCCCATCATTGCGCACCGCCCTTGGCCCGTCCCCCTCGCGCGCCGTGCCCCGGCCCGTCCCCGTTACCGCCACCCATCGCCGACCCCGTCACCTTGCATCGCTGACCGTCGCCCCACTGTAAGACCGCCTCCTGCCGCGCCATGGCCACCCTCAAACACACACAGTACACATGCACACACACAGTACACACACAGAGAGAAAATGTTAGATGATTAGATGAATTAGCTAGATATTAATGTCAAATGTTAGATGAATTAGATGGATTAGTTATATTAATGTTAGATGAGTTAGTTTTTTATACTTTTAGTTATATATGAATTAGATATATTAATGTTAGATATTAGCGTGAATATATATATATATATATAAACTTCAGGTTGTTAGCAATTTGATGAAATTGTTCAAAATGAATGCCCATGGTAAACTCTATTGACAATTCTAACAACTCGCGATGAACATAGAGGCTAAGATAGCAAAAAATATTGACTCCGTCACAATATTTTCTTTGACATCAAATGTTAATAATAGATCATAACTCATAGGAATAAACAACCTGGTAAAGTTTGTGCTGGCCGGTCATATAGATTTTCTTATCAACAGTTTTCTAGAAATGAATAGGACTAGTTGAATTCTATATGAGATTTGAATTAGTAAGTGCTTAGTTGAATTAGTAAGTGCTTAGTTGAATTAGTAAGAGAATAAATTATTTTTATTTATAGTAAGTGGTTAGTTGAACTAGTTGAATTAATAGAACTAGTTTATTTTAGTAAGAAAATTTAAGTATATGAGATTAGATGATAAAATTAAAATTTTACTATAGAACTAGTTTATTTTTAATAAAAAATTAATAGAATTAGTTTACTTTTAGTAAGTGCTTAGTTGAATTAGTTGGAGTAGGGTATTTATATAGTTATGCTTCTTAACCAAATGAAATGTTCGGATTATAAGATTTTCAATTAATGTTTCAACTATGAACATAGGAAATGTCGTCTGACGACGAAAAGGAATTCGGTATGTGCGAATACTGCGAAGATGAGCGTGACATGTGCGACAGGCCTCACCTAGTTGGTGGTAGGCGCTTCAACATCAAGCTAGATGACACATTCGAAGTGGATACAGTAAGTCACAACGACAAGTATTTTTTGTAATTAAGCATGACTTCTGCTTCTTTTGCTTCAACTTATAATTTAAATTTGTACTATTCTATTAGTGTATCCCGTGCTATGCAAGAATGTATGTCTTGGATAAGGTTGGTTTCAGTACTATAGAAACTATGGAGGTAAAAAGAGTTAACTTGAGGACCGAGCATGGTTATAGTTTTGCCGCAAAATTATACAATTCAGACACCAACACCCATTTTGAATGCAAACAATGGAGAGCACTATGCAAAGCTTATGCATTTGAGTCTGATATGCTTATCACTTTGATATTCGTCCGGAAGATGATATTTAAGATAATACCGACATATGGGTCAATGTGCAGACGCCTCCAGTTATACCATTATGTGAGTTTCTCAACCATATTTATGTCTTCGATATTGTTTATTCAAAAATAGTGGACAACGAATTTCTATTGACAGCTTATTTCCATTCAAGCGAATATGTCCAGCGCTTGGTAGACAGGACCTACTACTGTCCCGGGGCTGAATTAAACTGTGAGGAGATAAATCATTATGTTTCATGGCTTGAGGATCTTCATACTGTCAAGACAAATTATTTTCCAAAACTTGAAAATCTTAGTACTCAAAACGTGTGACCAATAGTGTTCGTACTGAACTACGGTCACATCTATTTAGGAAAGATGGTAAGATTTTTACTATTTGTCCTCAGTGCATCTTTTGCACACATTATTTTTTAAGCTAAACTTCATTGCTAAGTATGTTACTACGATGTTCTTCAACAGGAACTCCCGATGATAGTGTGCCTCGGTGGATCGAGGCTAAAGGTCGCATGTCCATGGTTAGCTTACGGCCAAGACATCCTAATTGCACATGAGTGCATTCAGGATTTCTAAAAGCGAGCAAGTCTTAATAGTCAAAGACTGGAGCAAAATTGTGAAGGATCGCAGAGTGGTATTAGGGGGCAGCAATCAGAAGCGCAACCCACAATTAGGAGACAGGTTTATCTGCATGCTCCAATATGATGAATCAGGATTGCTACACATGTTCTATGCTATTTTACCTGAGAGAGAGAGAGAGAGAGAGAGAGAGAGAGAGAGAGAGCAGCAGGAGTGATTTAGCTAGCTAGAATGACTATGATGATTAAATAGTGGTAATGACTATGATGATTATTAGCTTGTTGGTGATGATATGATGCAAGAGTTTTTATATATATTAATATGATGATGATGATGATGATGAGTTATATCATTGGGTGAAAGAACCGCGGATTAGTTTCAAGTGGATGGATCCTAAGTGATCAAGTAATGAGTTATCGTGATAATCCATGACTTGATCACTTAGGATCCATCCACTTGAAACTAATCCGCGGTTCTCTCACATAGTGATTTAATAATTCATTATAATGTAAAAACAATCTCTAAATGTGTGTATGCATGTGTGATGGTGGTGCGAGAGGACATTCGATGGTATATATGCATAACGTGTACAATATGCAGTATCGTAAAATACCAGCAAATGAATAAAATTAAATGGAAAAAACAAAACTAAAGGAAAAACAAATAATAAAACCAAAACCCCTTAAACCTTTTAGTACCGGTTGGTGTTACCAACCAATACTAATGGTCTCACCGCCCCCGACGCTGGCTCGTGCCACGTGATGACCCTTTAGTGGCGGTTCATGCTGAACCAGTACTAGGGGGGAGGGGGACACCTTTAATCCCCACCCTTTAGTGTCGGTTGCTGAACCGACACTAAAGGGTCTTACGAACCAATGCTAAATCCTGATTCTGCAATAGTGTAAGTAAATGGTGGTTAGTAAACAATAGAACACCAAATAAGGACAATGCAAATAGAACAAGTAAGACATAAAAGTGAAACGAAATGGTGACCAGGCCTATGTAGAGACGAGATCTAGGTTATGCAAGCTATGCACATTGTGGCCGGCTCCAGTTGAGAAACATTAATTGCCGGAGTCATGTGGCTCATTTTTATTATTGCTGAAATCATTTTCTGTGTGAAAAGAGATGGGCTACCAATTTGAACATCTTCGCAATAGCAGCAAATACGTGTGTGGCCAGGGAGGACATTAGTGCTGAAAGAGTCATGTGTGTTAAAAAGTCTACATCATATATGTAGCATATTAGAAAAACATCAATCGTAGAGAAATACCCAATGGTTCCCGGGGACATCTGTCCCGGGAATCTCCGACCAGCCTATTAGTATAGTTTGATTTTTGTTTGTATTCTTTCTTTCTCTGCACCATTTCTGGTCGTATTAGATGCCTTTGGACCTGTACCGCAGCTATGGCCCACTCGCGCATTGAACCACCAAAACCTGCTATTCATCGGCCACTATCCCTGACTTGCTACACGCTACACAGTACGTCTGTACTCATCAGGGCAGTCAACTGTTCCTGCACTAAACATTACTATACTGAGCTTGTCATCTTAAATTTACTAATTTTATTTCCAGTAATCTTCACACAACTTCTCTCCGCACGGCCAACATTTTGTTTAATAAAATGATGCCTATTCAATAAAGCGTTACGTAATATTTTCATTGTTCTTCGATCATGCTAACGTGCTATATGTACGTCCGTTTTTTAATGTTGACCAAATCGAGTTGTTATTCTTAGCAATGAACTACTTACCTTAGTATATTTTATTTAAGATTAGCAAATCATGTAGAACGTGGGTTTACAATTTTCATTTTAAATACCCTTTGTTTCTCGGATTTATATATACTTGATATGGGAAAAGTTGTAATTACAAAAAAAGTCAACAAAATCTTTTTCTTTTTTAATTAAACTTTATCTTCTTCTGTACTTGTATAAAATGTTTTGCGAAGGAAAAAGTGACATCAACTTCAAGGAAAAAAACAACATTTCAAAGACAAGAAGCATGAATAGTAACTTTTATACTCCCTCCATTCCAAAATATAGTGCCCGCGCTTTCCATGGTCCAACTTTGACCATAAATTTAACCAATGAGACCGTCTGCGGCGGGAGAAAAAATTATATAATTGAAAACTTCTTTTGAATACGAATTCACTGGTATAATTTTTTCTCCCGCCGCAGTCGGTCTTGTTGGTTAAATTTATAGTCAAAATTGAAGCACGGAAATAGATGAAGCACTATATTTTGGAACGGTGGGTGTATATTGTCGATTATTGTTTTCACCAAAAATACCATGAAAGTTATTCCTTGGCCAAACTTTTTATACGAGTACAACAGAAGGTCAAGTTTATTTCAAAAAAAGTTTCAATTCTTTTTATTTTTTTGTAATTACTATTTTTATATAGGGTGTATATGCACCTGATATGAAAAAAAAATAGTAATCACAAAAAAGTCAAAAAATTCTGAAACTTTTTTGAAAATAAACACGACCTTCTTTTGTAGTTGTATAAAAAGTTTGACAAAGGAAAACCTTTTTTTGGAAATAAATATTACCTTCTTTTGTAGTTATATAAAAAGTTTGCCGAAGGATGACCATCTTTTGTAGTTGATCCCGGACTAGTCAACAAGATCGGGGGACAACATACTGACACACGGCAACCTGTACCAAAAGAAGATGTACCTCTGAAGTTTCGCATTGAATGATCTGTGATGCAAACCGCGTCTGACAACTGTTCTATCCTGTACTGCAGTCTATGTAGCACTATTGCATCAGTGTATAACCTGCTTTACCATCTGAGAGACCTAACCGTACATTCATATTCGCTACTTTAGCTACGGATCACGAAGCACAAGCGCATGCTGTGGATACCAGGGACATATGTCGCCGTAGACCAAACGTCCGCCTCCATCGATCGTACCACATGACAAGATCATTTTTGCTCTGAACTTCTGACAACACGGAAAAACTTTTATCACGTTTGTCCTTCTACCGGAGACCTCGAGCTTCTCATTAGAGAGCTGGATGCTCTTGTACTGCAATGCTAGTTTCGTCTATCATTGCTGCAAGCGGTGAATCATCGACGCTGCATCCACGGACGAATCGAGGACTTGGTTTCACATTATCGATCTTCAGCTGGCCGCGGCATGCGAGAGAGCTTGTGGCACGATTGTGGTCTGGATTCTGCTGGACGCGTGATCCCTGATGGATGCGCCCGGCCGGTCGGCTGTCGTACCATGCCATCGATGGTCTGCACTCTGCTGCGGCAGTGTCGTTCAGTCACCACCGCGTAGCTACGAAGTCTGCTCTGATTTCATTGACATTGAGGGGTGCATGCATGTGGACCAGGTGCGCGCTTCCGGGTGAGACCAACAGGGAAATTATATAGCTTGGACGAAGAGTAGTGGATTGAGAATTACTCCCTCTCTTTGCAAATATAAGATGTTCTAACTTTTTTCAGACTTGAATGTATATAGACATGTTTTAGTGTGCTTCGCCCATTTCAATCTGTATGTAGTACGTAGTGAAATATCCAAAACAACCTATATTTGTGAGCGGAGAGAGTACTATCATGTTGACTGTTAGATTTTTTTAGGATTTTCATGATTTATTGGTTTTTTAGACAGTTTCATGGTTTATTAGTAATAACAGTTGTGTTATCTCTGTGTTTCTTCAAATCAAAAACTCATGTGTCCGGCCTTGAGACCTCCTCACCTACGCTTATAGCGCCGAAAACAAGAACTAGTGCTCACGCGAATAAGAGCGGCCGCGGCCTATTAAGCTTCGCTCGTTCTAGCTTCGCTTCTATTTTCGCTCGCCCAACTCGGAATCCACGGTTCCTGTTGTTTGCTGGCGGTGTTGTGTTGCTGGTCTAGGGAAAAACTGCTTAGCGTTTTTTTATTCTGAATATATTCAGAAATTTGAAAAAAGATTCATGGATTTTGAAAAAAAATCACGAATATGAAAAGGTTCACAAAGTTTGAAAAAAGTTCTTGATTTCAAATAAGTTTATAAAATTTCCAAAAAAATCTTCGCATTTTAAAGGAATGAAAACTTCTAAAAAGTTTCACAGATTTGAAAAAAGTGCAAGAATTTAACAATGGATCACAATTTTCTTAAAATATCCTAATTTTTTTTAAAGTTCACGAGTTTGGAGAAAGTTCATGAATTTGGAAATACGGGTGAATTAGAAAATTTGGTGACGATTTTCACAAAAAACTACATGAATTTGAAAAAAAACTCGAATTTGAAAATTGTTTCAGAAAAATAAATGAAAATGTAGAAAAATTCTTGAATTCAGAAAAGAATCAGGAATTCAAAAATGTTTGCAATTTAAAGAACAAAAAAGTAAAAAATCACGAAATTTGAAATAAGAAAAGAAGAATATAAAACAAAAAAAGAAGAAACAAATAGGAAAAGGGAAAAACATAATAAAGAAAAAAAAACTGAAAACCAACAAAAGACGAACAAAACCGGTGGAACCTTCCCCAAAATCGGTGAGAATAAAAACTGCATGCACCGATCGATAGAACTAGCATGGGACACGAAATCACTAATTAAAGGCCACTCATTGCAAACGTTACTCCCACTTTCTTAGATAGCAACGTGCGCCACTTGTCACAATCTGAAAGTTTTTTCTTTTTTGTAGATTAGTTTATTTAATATGTTTTATCTCTTAAACCGAGCGTCCACATCTCGAACCATTTTCATCATCGAATTCCTCGTGTTGAGATCTTCAAAACTACATCCCATGTTGAGAGGTTTTGAGAAACTTTCTTTTCACACAAAAAACCAGACAGGAAAATCGAACCGGGAGCACTTTTTTCTCCTTTCCGAAAGAGGCACGACTGTGTCTCTCACGGAAGCAAATCCATGCCTCCATGAGAAATAAACCCGTGCCTCTCGCGGAAGGAAAAAATGTGTTTTTTTTGTTTCTGCAAGGCACGACCGTGCCTTTCACGGAAGCAAATCTGTGCGTCTGCGAAAACAAAATTGTACCTCTCGCGGAAGAAAAATAATGAAACACATTTTTTTCATTTCCGAGAGGCACGGCCGTGTCTCTCATGGAAGTAAAATTGTGTCTCTTGCGGAAGGGAAAAAAGATTATGCTTTTTTTCGATTCCAAGAGGCACGGCCGTGCCTCTCGCGGAAGCAAATCTGTGCCTCTCGCAGAAGGAAAAGAAAACACTTTTTTTTCGTTTTTGAGAGGCACGTCCGTGTCTGTAACGGAAGCAAATATGTGCCTCGCGCGGAAGCCAAACCGTGCCTCTCGCGGAAGAAGGAAAAACATGTTTTCTTTCGTTTCCGAGAGGTATGACCGTACCTCTAGCGGAAGCAAAATGTGCCTCCCACGGAAGGAAAAAACATGTGTTTTTCTTTTTTTGCAAAAAAACACAATTTTTTCCCAAAAGGTAGGTAAGACCGGTGAAAAACCTAAAAGCCGAAAAAACCATTTGAAAAACCAAAAATACATGCGAAAAAATAAAATAGAAAATAAAATTCGAAGGGCGTGCCCAAAGCGCGACATATGGTGGCGGCTGAGAGTGAGCCAAGTAGTGCGCTCTCAGCGCATCCAAGTGACCCTTTGGGAGGATCTACAACAAGCGCTCCTCAAATTTTTTTTTTGAGGCGTTCGAGAGCTCCTCAATTAGTTCATGGCATCTAAAGTGCAAAATAAAGAAGGTAAATAGGCCAAGCTCAGGGATGAACGGTGGGTGTGCGCCAGTTTGCAAATAAAACTGTAACTGGCGCATAATAGGGTTTGGGTCGGGTCTTTTGTTGCCTTTTTTGTGTTGTACGATGAGCTGGCCTGTTTCCTTGCAATAGGACCTCCGGTTTAGGGGTTGCATGTGCGTTCCTCGTAGTCTACAAAACTGAATTTTTTTTCCTGCTCAAAACAAAATTACAAAACTGTTTTTTTCATGTCCTAAAAAAACTGAATTTTCTCCGTAGGCTTTTCCAATAAATGTGCTTTTGTATGTCTCGTGAAAGACTCCAATTTTTAAGAAGTAACACAATCTCCAGAGAAAAATCTATACAATATATGTTGATTTAAGGGTTTTCAATAATAATGTACAGCATATATTGCCAGCATTTTCTGGAGGCAAGTACAAGAACATAGGAAGCAAACACCAACTACCGACGGATTTATGATGTATCTGCAACAAAATCTTGTATCACGGTTCGTACTGCACGTGGGATTCTCACTGAGTGGGCACTTCGATCTGATTGCCATGTCAAGCTCCCAAAGGCATAGCCACCTTGTACCCTCTGCCTTACCGTGAATGCCACTGTAAATGTTATGCTGCTGCTACCACCTCTGCTGAAACTGATCATGATGGCTCCACAGACACTACTACTCCTGTTGTAGCCTGAACCACCGCTCGGTACGTTGCTTCCATTGGTCCAACATTCATGACAGTGCGTCGGACAATGACATAGTCCTTGAGGTTCGGCACGGCTATGGATGGAAGGTTGAGGTTGAGTTGATTTACCTCGCAGCCATCTAGTGATGATCCAAGCTGGGTACACTCGAAGAACTTGTTGTAATCTCTTGTATCCACGTCGTAGACCAAGCCAGGGTCGGCTGCCCTATTCGGGTCAATGTGGCCACCGCCAAAGTCAAAGGGGTCGGCGAGCTTTCTTGGGGTGCCCTCTGCCTGGATCGGCATACCAAACTGATCAACAACTGAAGCTACAAAAATGGTCAAGGACCCAGAAAACAATGGTCGAGTTAGTTGTGTACTGCATGGATGCGTTAATGTCTTGTGCGGTGTGTGCAGACATACCGGTGGTGAGGATAGCAGACTTGAGCATCGCAGGTGACCAGTGCGGGTGCACGGAGCAGCCCGGTGACTGCTGAGACATGAGGGATGCCATGGACCGATGGACGTCCCCGACATCAACTCATACGACCCTCGCACAGCCGCCAGGATGCAGGTATAGGTCCATACCCATTGTCATCAAAGCTTGGTGATTCAGGCCATATGCCCACAACAACACATGCACGCACGGATCAGCCAGTATATTGTAGTTGTAGATGCATGTCCCGTCTAAGACTATTATTCGTGAGCAGCCAAAGGACACATGTATCCTCCTTTTCAGAAAAAACTGTAGAGTTAAATGTGAGATTGCAAACCTGTATCAACCACACTGATGATAACATCTTCACCATAATTTGCCTTTTTTAAGAGTCCCGGTTGTTGTTGTTGTTGGTTGTTATCATAGCCAAGACCAAGGAAGTCCCAGCTCCGAGTTGTGTGCACTTGGTGGTAAGTGTTAGGCTCCACACTGATGACTTCCGGGAATTCTACACTTGGAACATGTTCCTTAGTTTGTAACTTTGTATCCATCAGAAAAGACAACATGTTCTTATAGTGTTTTTGAAAACCTGTTCGCATCAAGCCATCAAAAGTATGTAGTCTGATGTACTTGGTATATATTATGATATAGTATGCTTGCCTTTTAGAAGAAAAGTGCTAAATAACATGCTGCATGATGCCTTCTTAACTATAGATTGATTGATTATTACCTGCAAGTGTCTCTGCTTGAGACTCGGTGAGCATTGCTGCGAACCCAGAGAATCCGTGCTTGTAACTGTAAACTATTGACTTCAAGGCTTCATCCTTGCTGTTTCAAAGGAAAACATAGTTGAGCAATCACCTGTGTTTCGTGGTACTTATCAGGATCATAGTTTTAAGTAGCACGCTAAGCATCTTAGCGGCGGACTTCTTCCAAATGCTATAGTGTGTTATAGCGGAGCTATAGCGCGCTATTTAAAATGTTTATTCATTTGTTTGGACCAGTGTCTCTTAGCGCAAGACCTTTTGTAAACGCTATATCGTGCTATAGCGGGCTATTTAAAACAGTGATCAGGATGCAACTTCAACTAGCATCTAGTACCTCCCAAAAACTGAGGTTAGTAGGTCATGGTGCGACACGGTGACCATGGACGGATCGTTATGTTTCTTCTCCCCCATATACACAATGTACAGCTGAATCATATTTTTTGATCAGAAAGGTTTCAAGAAATAATTTCAGAACAAGCCGAGTAAATAAAAGTAACTTCTCGGGAAAAAAAGATAGTAAATAAAAGTAGTAAGCACAGAGAAACACATCCAAATCTTGTAAAAAGAAGAGGAAGCATCGATCTTACTGCATTGCTGGCCGCATTAGCTGAAGGAGACAGCAGGGTAACCAGTAGCAGACCACAAGAGAAGACTGTCCTCAAATCCATGCCTGATTTCGAGAAGACTACGATGTACCTGTTGTCGCTCTGCAGGGTAAAATGTCTGTTCTCGTTAATTTGTACACATATATAGCAGCCAGGGACAACCATGGATGTGGTGCAACATGCTAGAACAGTTCAAACGAACTTGTTCATGTGTTGTAAGGCGCATGCTTTGATCAGGTCTACCACAAATCAAACAAACTACTCGTCTTTCAATATTGTGGTTTTTGATGTAATTTCTACCAAACACGCTTCGGCTTATCATTCGGCATAGACGTAGGATGTGGGTGCTAAATTAATAGGTCTCCAGTAGGTGTTACGTAAGAACTAGAGTTGACAAATGTGATAGATCTAGTAGTACTAGACTTTCCGCAAATTGAAACATTCCACTGGCAAAGACAAGGTGCTCCGGTGAAGGTCTCAGTAGATTTTCTGGATAGTAATTTCAAATCAATTCAGCAGGCAAATAGGTATACTACAGAAGAGATTGTGAAAAGAAAAACGGGGAATGAGGAGTGGTTGACGGTACCAACTAAAAAACCCCAAGCGTCGCACAAACCGTGGCCGCCGCCGATGCCGGGCAAGGTAGCTTTGTCAGTGGATAGCTCCTTTTTGGCAGAAGACGGGTCAGCAGGGTCAGGCATGATACTTCGGAACTAGGACGGGAGTGTTATTTTCTCAGCACACCGTTACTTCTTTCATTGCAATGATGCTTTTGTGGCGGAGCTAGATGCGATAATGGAGGGGGTGGCACTGTCTGTCGAGCATATTACTCTTCCGATGGTTGTTCAATCGGATTCAACGACGGCACTATCTGTTCTAATTTCTAATGAGTTGGACCGATCGGCATATCGGCATCTCATGCTAGAGATTAAGGATCTGATGGTTGGAAGGGAGTTTATTCCTATGAAAATTTCTAGGGACAAATCGTTTTGGCAAATTGGTAGAACTGATCATAGTACGGCTTGTTGGCTTCGCAAAGGCCATCCATGTATAGCTGAACTTTTGCGGCTGATTGTAACTCTACACTTTTGAAATAAAACTCCCATTTCACTCGCAAAAAAAAAGGTTAATTGGTTTGGCTCATACGTTTCCCTGACGGGAAAATTCGCTGAATGCCAGGGCGACACTCTCAAATAATTTGTGCTGACGCATCTGGTGTGATGTGGTCACATCTATAATTAAGTGAGTTTTAAGCAAGGTGTTTACAAAGCGTTACTTTCTTTCAAACGTTCCAAGGTAAAGATTTTCTTGGCTAATCTGTTTCTCCAATTGGCAAATTTACAAATACGACAACTCTCTCGATCAATATGAGTTGATGTATCATGGTTGGTCACCTATATATTTTTTGTGCCGTTTACTTCATCAAGATGTCGTTGTTGGAGTTCGTTTCACACAGTTTGGGTGTTGCCAACGATGAGGGTTGATGTTGATCGTTGCTGCCGCATCTTGTTTATTGTTGTAGGCTCTGTAAGAAATGGGGCCATATTGCTAAAAATTGTTTCTCGGCCCCTCAGCCCAAGGAAGGCCCAGTCCTCACGCTTGGCATTCCGAGGCAGGATACCACTGTTCCCGCTGCAGAGAGGGCAGGAGCGGTCAATCAGAGACCAAATCAACGTAATGATATCTCCCTCTCTGCTCCTTCCCGAGTTAGCTCGCTCATTTACCCTGCCGCTCCGCATTCCATTGCCCGCCGTCTCCAGGCTGCAGTCCTACCCTCACCTCCTCCACCTGCAGCCAGATCTCCAAACCTCACCTCAGCAATGGCGACCTTCCCTTTCGATCCAGCACCATTTCTTCCGCCAAATCATCAAGGCATTGCGGTGGAAGGAAGGCCTGCACGCACCTATGTGATCTCTGGTGCGCCGACGCCTCTGCATGAAGATTGGGCGATAGCATCCATCGTTCCTATGCCAAATCTACCGGTGGCTTTCAACACTGTCCGTGAGGTACTCACTGATTTCTTGACTGATAAGGGGTTGGGGTTTTCTGAGATTATTCCATGCCCCTTTGGACAAGCTTATATCCAGGTGGGCAGCGTCTTCGATCGGGATGAGTTAGTGGCCAATAGTCCCCACCTTTTTACCGATGTCCATGTCATCTTTCAAAACCATGACAAAGTTTTGAACTAGAGGAAATTAGTTTTGACTAGGGAAGTTTGGATTCTGTTATGTGGCTTTCCGTTTGACAGAAGGAATATCCGAGAAATTAATGAGGCAGTTAGTAAATTTAGGAAGTTTGTGATGTGGGATAGACTGAGAAGCTCGAAAGCTAATTAGATGGTGAAAATCAAAGTGCAAGAATTGAGTGACATACCTGCTAGTCTTGTATTTGGAGATGGTGAGAATTCAGATTCACTCTCTGTTCCAGTTGTGATTCTGCAGCAGCAGTTGATTGAGGCAGAACCACACGATGAAGATCCTATCCCACCCAATGGCAACCCACATCCCATGCCAATGCAAGCTAACCACCACCCAAACCAACACAATCACTTTTTGGGTCCTCTTCAGCAACACGAGGCAGAGGCTCAACCAGTCCCTCACCTAAACCTAAATCTAGCTCTGAATGAGGAAGATAATGAGGAGATGAATGAGGATGAGAAACAAGATGAGATGCCAGGATGGGGCCATTGGGCTATGCCACATGCTAACCCAGAGATTGATCAGGAGCTTCACTCTGGTGAATTTATGGAACTTCAAGATCTAATGGCTCCATTGGATGAAGACTAGCAGAATATGGAGGTGCAGGGCAATCAGAGTAGCCTCACTTTGACTCTGGGACTTTCTGATAGCAGTGGCAACACTGGTGCCTCCATTGTGGGCCCTTTGGCGCCAAGGATTCCTGATTTGAATCTCATGGGTGGGCCGGCCCATCTATTGATTGAGCAAGAGCCTGATGTTTTGGCTGCAGTAGCCCCCCCCCCCCTTTGAGGAGCAAAATAATGTGATGGCCCAGATGTAGCCCATTATGGATATGAGCTTTCAGTTGATGGTCAGGCAGCATATTTCAGCTCCTGTTGCTAGAGAAGAGGATCCTATGAACCTGGAGCTAATGATTGGATCTCAGCAGACTCAAACAAAGTTGGACTCTCCTCCCACTGTTCAAGTGGAAAAGACAACCGACCTGTATGATAATCACATGCGTATACTGATACTACAAGAGCAGACCAAGGACCAGATTAACCAGATTGAACCAGACACTAATCAGGCTACTCAAGTCAGCATGGTTCCCAATGAGACCGAGCATATTGAACAGCAAGGTGAATCTTCTGGCTCCTCTGACATGTCAGCCCCACCTAGTTTCCCCTTTCCATCTTACCTTCCGGAAATTGTTCCTGTAGGTACTGATGCAAACGCTATGGTGGTGCTGCCATCTGTCTCAGATAACAACAACAAGTTGGACGGGGTTGTGGAACTACTGGGAACTGAAGGAGCTGCAGTTTGGGAGCAACACTTTGCTCCTAAAGAAGATCACCAGAGTCACATAAAGGTACCAATGGATTGGGTTAATTTTCTTTCAGTTTCATTTCTCTCTCCTGGTAAGTTTGTTTGGGTCAACAAATTTGTTACTTCTAAAGTCTGAGAAATTATTACACAAGGATATTCTGATGATAACACCCTCCCATTTTTTATACCTAGTGCTTGTCCTATATCTGAATCTGAGGACAACTCAATGGTACAGATGGAGATGGAACAAGAAGTCACCTCTCCCTTGAGCACAAGACATCAGACAGATCAACCAGCCTCTGCCACTCCTGCTATTCTCAACAACAAGAAAAGAAAGGAAAAAGTACCTCTGGTTGACTCTGAGGTAAGAAGAAGCTGCAGACTTCAAAAGCTCTCTAAAGGTTTTAAACAAAAAACTTGTACTGATAGGAACTGTTTGGCTTGTCATGCTCTGCCACCACTTATACCTGCCAAAGTTGTTAAAAGTCTCAATACTTCTTTCTGTAAGGTACCAACAAAGGACACCACTGAAGAGCTCCTATCCAACAAACCCAAGAAGATCAAGAGCTCCCAAGCTACCAAAGCTGCCACTAAGGTCAAGGAGGCAGATAAAGGAAACAAAGCTACTTCCTAGAACAGCTCCTCCAGCCTTTGCCCTTCAACTATTGTAAAGAGGACAGTTTATCACTTTTGTGTTTCAGCTTTTCAGAACTTGTTTCCCTGAGAATGAACTGTAAGAGCATGCTTCTAAGTATTCTGAATGTACTGCTGGACTGTGATGATGTTTCTTGTCTGGTTTATGCCATTTATGTATCTATTAATGGTGCTAAAGTCAGAATTTACATATCGTTTAGCATGATTATTGACAGAGCTATGATAGATGTGGCACAGTATGAACTGTTAAAAGTACACCAATTAGATCATGGCTAGGGATTGGACAGCACTTAATTGGAATATTAGAGGATTGAATGATCCTAAAAAGTGGACTGCCATCAAGAATAAAATAGAGGAATCTCATTGTGCAGTCCTCTGTCTCCAAGAAACCAAGAGAGAGAATTTTGACAGTAGATACTTGCTTAACTTTTGTCCTAAGAAACTCAACAAATTTGAATATCTGCCCTCAGTTGGGGCCTCTGGTGGACTGCTCATTGCTTGGAATGATCAAATTTTCTCAGGTCAATTATATCACAGAAACAAGTATGCCCGTTCTGTTACTTTCACTTCCAAACATAATGGTGACTCATGGATTCTGTCTGATATTTATGGACCCAGCCAAGGAGAGGACAGAAGTAATTTTATGGAATGGTTCAGAAACTTTCAAATGATAGATGATCTCAACTGGTTGGTGATGGGCAATTTTAATCACATCAGATATCCTCATAACAGGAGTAATGAGGGAGGGGGCGTCAATGATATGCTGGCCTTTAATGAAGCCATTAGCAATCTGGCTTTAGTGGAAATCCCACTTAAGGGTAGGAATTTTACTTGGAGCAATATGCAAGAGCAACCTTTGTTGGAAAAATTAGACTGGTGCTTTTCCTCTGAAACCTGGACCCTTAATTTCCCTCAAACTTTGGCTTATCCTTTGGCCAAAACCACCTCAGATCATGTCCCCTTCATGGTCAAGATTGGCACTAATATCCCCAAATCCAATATATTCAGATTTGAAAACTACTGGCTTGAACACATTGATTTCCAGGAGAAAGTGAAGCAGCTATGGACTCAAGAGGTTGATGAAACAGATAGTGCCAAGATTATTGCATCCAAATTCAAAAGACTGAGAAAGGGGCTCAAGATCTGGTCTCAAAATATCTCCAACCTCAAGCAGATTATTGAGAGCACTAATTTCCTGATTCTATGCTATGATCAGTTTGAAGACAGCAGACCTCTATGCACTGTGGAAGATAATGTGAGAAATATCCTTAAGATGCATTTGGAAAATATTCTTAAGCAACAAAGGCTCTATTGGAAGCAACGATCCACCATCAAAAACATTAAAGTTGGGGAAGAAAATACCAAATACTTTCAGGCAAAAGCAACTATTAAGCACAGACATAACTGCATTGCTATGCTTAGAGATGAGCTTAACCAGGAACATCACACCCATCATCCCAAAGCTGCTATTCTCCTCAGAGCCTTCAAAGAGAGATTGGGCACTGTTGTCCCATCTCACAATCCATTGCTACTTCACCACCTTCTCCAAGCAGAGACTAACCTGGATGAGCTGGAAGCTCCTTTCACTAGAGCAGAGATTGATTCTGTGGTGCATCATATGCCTCCTGATAAGTCACCTGGCCCAGATGGTTTCAATGCTGCTTTCCTCAAAGCTTGCTAGACCACCATTGCCCCAGATTTATACAGATTAATTGATGACTCTCACTCAGGAGTGGTTAATCTTCAGAGCATCAATTATTCATTCATAACTCTGATTCCCAAGAATGACTATGCAGCCACTCCAGCTGAATTCAGACCCATTTCACTTCTCAATTGCACCCTGAAAATCCTTACAAAGTTATTGGCAAACAGGTTGTAGAAGATTATTTTAAAATTGGTTCATAGGAATCAGTATGGCTTTCTCAATAACAGATGCATTCAAGACTGTCTGGCATGGTTCTATGAATATATCCATCAATGCCATCAATCCAAAAAAGAGATTATCCTATTGAAATTGGACTTTGAGAAAGCCTTTGATTTACTCAACCATGATACCATTATTGAGATTCTGCAAGGTAAAGGTTTTGGGAGTAAATGGATCGAATGGATCAAAATGATTTATGGTACGGGTTACTCTTCTGTCCTTCTTAATGGAGTTCGAGGGAAGCAATTTCTATGCAAGAATGGTGTTAGGCAAGGTGATCCTCTATCTCCCCTTATCTTTGTCCTGGCTGCTGATCTGCTACAAACCATGTTTAATGAAGCAATGACAAATGCACTGATCTCCTCTCCTTTGCTGCACCAATCATGTCCTGATTATCCAATCATCCAATATGCAGATGATACCATTCTGGTTGTTAATGCTGATCCTCTTCAACTGAACCACATTAAGAACCTCCTATTGCATTATGCTGCTTACACTGGCCTCAAAGTTAATTATGGGAAATCTACTATGATCTCTATCAACACTCCCCCTCACAAGATGACTGCCCTATCAACTCTGCTTGGTTGCAAGATTGGTTCCCTTCCTCACACATATCTGGGTCTGCCACTGTGTCTCATTAAACCCAAAATTGCGGACTTCATGCCTATGATGAGAAAGATTGAAAACAGAATGCTGAGTTGTTCAACCATGCTTTCTAGTGGAGATAAACTCACCCTCATCAAATCTGTGTTTGCCAGCATGCCTATCTACTTCATGTGTTCACTTACCTTACCTTAAGGTGTGATCCAGCAAATCATTTGCTACCTGAGAAATTGTTTCTGGAGAAAGTTTGGTACACTGGATTCAGGCCCTGCCTCATCGCTTGGGATACCATCTGTAAACCTAAAACACATGATGGACTGGGCATTTTGGATATCTCTATTCACAGCAGAGCACTTCTGATGAAATTCCTTCACAAATTTTTCAATAAGGAAGATGTCCCCTGGGTTAATATCATTTGGGAAACTCATTATCCAGACTCCCTCCCGAGTGACAAAATGGTTGGTTCGTTCTGGTGGAAATCGATGATTCAGTTGCTTCCTCTTTATAAAAGTAAAGCAATATGCACTCCTGGCACTGGTGATACAGTTTCTTCTTGGTATGATAATTGGGCTGGGCAACCATTGCAAGAGAAATTCCCTGAGCTATGCTCTTTTGCACACAACAAGGCCACTTTTCTGATTGAAGTCACCAATCAACAAGAGCTCGGTGTGGAGTTCCACCTCCCATTATCTTCTCAAGCATTCCAACAATTTAATGAGCTTTCTGCAATGCTACACAACAGAGAGAATTCCACAGCTAGGGACATTTGGAAATATACTTGGTCCACTCAGCATTACTCCTCTATGAAAATGTACAAGAATATATTGGGACCCAGTTCTGTGCATGGGGTTTTTACAAAACTTTGGAAAACATCATGTCAATTCAGGCATAAGATTTTTTTTCTGGCTTCTACTTCATGACAAGATCAACACCAGGAATATGATAGCCAAAAGAAATATGCATCTACCGGACTATTCCTGTGTACTCTGCTCAGAGAAAGTTGAAGAAACTCTGGGGCACCTTTTCTGGGATTGTTCATTTGCCCTCTCATGTTGGGACTCTATTGCACCTAGCAGACAGCGGGGCATTTCCACTTTTGATGAGATCTCAAACATCTCTAGCCTGCTACCTCAAGCCATTGCTTTGCATATCATTCTAGCAAGCTGTTGGGGCATCTGGTCTGTTAGAAACGATAAAATATTTCGAACAGCACCAGCATGTCTGGATACCTGGAAGCATTATATGAATGATAGACTCTGGGAAGCGCAACTTCGAGCAAAGACCAGAAAAGCAGAACACCTCAAGTCCTGAACAGAACTCCATTTGTAATATGATTATTATGCAGTTCCCTAGAGAAGGTGTTGGCTGAAGTTGACTTCATGCCCCTTGTATTTTTTTTGTTATACTCTCTTTAAATTAATGAAAATACCATAGAACGATTGTTCTACGGTCAAGGTTTCAAAAAAAACTATTGGAGATCATTTTTTTTTTACCTTTTTCATTTTTACTTGGCTGTGTGTAACATCGCTGTCTCAACTAGCTCTTGGCATTATGTTGCTACAGAGGTCAAATGTGCTTGTTAGAGCATCTACAGCCGGGCGCCTCATACCCGCCACATACACCCGGGCTGCCCGGTCACGTCCGGTCGCGAAATTTCGACCCAAACGGGCGACTCAAAGAGGCCTTAAATGTCCGGACTGACCGTCACCCCTCGTATCCATCCCAAATATGGGGTGGATATGAGGGCGCCCAGGCACGTCAGCCACGTCGGTCTGATTGCGGGGTACCACATAAAAACGCCCAGAAACCCGGCTGTCCGAAGCTTGTCTCCTCCATCGGATCGATGTCGCAGCGTCGCACCGCTCCGTCAGGTCGCATAGTGTCTAGCCCGGCTATTTAAGTCCACTGGCGGCACCGAAACCCTACCATCCACATTTTCCTCCGCCTGTCCACCGCCGCCGCCACTTTCACTCCCCCGTCCACCTAGTGGCCACACCCCCACGCTGCCGGGTGAGCAGCCACCCATTTCTAACGCCGGAGCACCGGCCCGAGTTCCTTGAGCATATCCGGGCAAGGCACGAAGCCCGGATCACCGCGGGGCTACCTAGGATGAAGTGGATCCGGAGGAGGAGGAGGAGGAGGAGGAGGAGGAGGAGGTGGAGGAGGAGGCCGACGAGAAGGAGGTTGAGGAGGAGGAGGAGGAGCCAGAGGAGGAGGATGTGGGGGACGCCGGCGACGCGGGTCTGCAGGTGGAGCAGCAGGCCATCCTCGGTTCCCTCCGCTCGGAGTCAGCTACGGAGGCCAGACGCTGCCGCCGGCTGGAGATGGAGGCCACGGAGGAGGCGGAAATGCTCGCCTTCATGGATGAGGTCAAGCAGGAGGAGGATGAGCCGGAGCCCTCCTACCCGTCCGTCCAGCCGGCGCCCGGCACCGTCGTCGTGGACATCTCTGATGAGGAAGATTAGGTAGGGTAGTACTAGGATTTCTTTTGCATGCTTTATATGGATCTAGGGGCTGAAATATGAGAGATTCGGATGCAGAGTGACTAATTTGAGGCATGACCGGTCACTATCTGCGAACGTGCCTAGTCGGACGTGTCCGCAGAAGTTTGAGGGACCGGATTTGCAAAGTCTGGCTGTAGTTGCTCTTATCATGTTGATATTAACATATCGCTGTCATCCGAATGTCGCTGTCTCCTACTACCACCGAACGGTCGCTATCGCTGATGCTTTTTTTTCAATTTTCCTTTTCCGATCGAAAGGATGATGTCCGTTGTTTTTTTTCTCACGTATACTGATCGTCACCGAAAGTCGCTGTCGTCGCTGTTCTTTTTTTCGTTTTTTCTTCCCGATCCAAAGGATGATGCCTGCTGTTTTTTTCCTCACGTAATAATCGTTAGTTTCAGCGAGTAAAAAAAATGATGTGGACAAGAGGATTTGATCCCCAAGTCGGTTGATGGTTGTATGATGCCAGTAACCAACCCGCCTAATACTACTTGTTGTGTTATGAATGGTACCCATGTGACCTTTTTAAACACCATGGCAGGAAATGGAAAACGGTTTTTTTTGTTGTTTGTCGGCCTTCTCTTGTATTTCATCCGCTCTAAGATAAGTGACTCGACTTTGTATTAACTTTATACAAAGGGAGTACATCATTTCCTACTATATTATAAGTTGTGTAATATCATAGATGTGATTTTTTTATGTACCCTGCTCCTGATAACTTTGCCGGCGCTGGGAGGGGGGGTGATCAAATATTCCCCGGTAACTTTTTTCTTAATAGCATGGTAACTCACACATCACAGACCCAATAACTTATGCACCCTAGTCCTGGTACATTTCGCGAGGGATGGGTGATGAAATATACCCCTCGTAAATTTTATGTGCATAGCACGGTAACTCACACATCGTAGACCTAATAACTAATGTACCGCAGTTTTGACAAATTTGGTGACTGGATGGGAGGAGGGTGGTTGATGAAATATACCCTTGATAAATTTTTGTATGAATAACATGATAACTCACACATCGCATACCTGATAACTTATGTGCCCTAGTCCTGATAACTTTGGCGACGGTGGTGAGGGGTGAGGGAGGTTTGTTGATGAAATATACCTCCGGTAACTTTTTTGTTAATAGCATGGTAACTCACACATCATTGACCTGATAACTTATGCACCCGGTCCTGATACTTTTCGCGAGGGACGGGTGATGAAATATACCCCCCGTACCTTTTATGTGCATAGCACGGTAACTCACACATCGTAGGCCGAATAACTAATGTACCCCGGTCTTGGTAAATTTGGTGACCGGGTGGGAGGCAGCTGTCTGATGAAAAATAACCTTGATAACTTTTTGTATGAATAACATGATAACTCACACATCGCATACCCGATAACCTATGTGCCCCAGTCCTGATAACTTTGGTGACCGGGTGGGAGGAGGGTGGTTGATGAAATATACCCTTTGGTAACTTTTCGTATGAATAACATGATAACTCATACACCGCATACCTGATAACTTATGTGGCCCAATCCCGATAAATTTGGCGACGGTGGTGAGAGGTGGGGGAGGGTTGTTGATGAAATATACTTCTGGTAACTTTTTTATCAATAATATGATAACTCACACATCATAGACCTGATAGCTTAGGTATAAACAACGTGGTAAGTTTAGACCCGAATAAAAAGTTACTGAATCATACCCCGATTATTTTTGTGCAAATAGTGCGGTAATTTATGCATCCAGAGCTGATAACTTAGCTATAAATACCACGGTAAATTTAACCCAGAGGAAAGAAGTCGTTCAAAACACATCTCGGTCACTTCTGCATAAACAACATGTTAGTATACATATAACATAAATGATAACTTTACGGTAAATTTTGACCAAAAAAGTGATCAAAACATGCCAACATGAGATCAAGTTTCGAAGTTCTCATCGCGATGGATTTTTTATGTGAAAACGATTTTTGAATCAAAAACGACAGTTTGAGCTATAAAACATTTTACAGTTTCGAAATAGCGAGAATTTACAATGACATTAGGTTTCTGTGCTCTACTGCATTTGCATGCGGAGAGAATGTTGGAGGAGCCATTTTTATGCCCCGGGTAATTTGTATGTAAACAGGATGGTAACAGGCATACCACGTAGGTGATAACTTATTTAGTCTAAGTGTGGTAACTTTTGACCCAAAAAAATGTCATCAAAACATACGAACATGGGATCTAGTTTTGAAGGTCTCGTTGCAACAAATCTTTTGTGTGAAAACGGGTTTTCAATCGGGCCAACGATTTGAGCTACAAAACATTTTGAAGTTTATTTTGAATGGAATTTTTGCCGACATCACCTTCTTACTTATCTACATGCATGCATTGTTAATGAATGCTGCTACACACACGACATATGTTGGACGACTTGCAGACGATAATGCGTATCAAGTCGTCTATGCACCAGGTAAAAGTTGATAGAGCCGTTCAATATTGCATCGTGCATAGTTCGGCTGGCGCTCGTCGTCCGCCCAATAGTTTCGTTGTTAATTGGGTTCAATAGGACGTGCACTTCATGCAAATCAAAGAGATGTGCATGCGAGATTGCAGCGCAATGCTGCATGCGAAATTGCACCGAGATGTGAGGATGTGGGCAATCATCCGCACCTGTCGCTAAAATCCTGCCATCTAGGATGACCATCTTGGTAAAGCTGGAAGACCATCTTTTTATGCTCGGTATTTCCTAGGAAAATAGCTTGGTAACTGCATGTCACAGTCGTGATAACTTACGTACCACATGCGTGGTAAATTTTGATCCAGAAAAAAATTTCGTCGGAACATATCAACATGGGATCTAGTTTCGAAGGTTTTGTCACGACGAATCTTTTATGTGGAACCAACTATTCAATCGGAGGGACGGTTTGTCCTACAAACATTTTAAAGTTTAAAATTTGATGGAATCTTGGGTGACATAAGCAGTTTTGTTCTATATGCATGCATGGAGCTATAGAGAAAAGATTAGACTGGATGTGTTTGTTTTTTACTAAAAAAGAAATCAACACACGGCAACACCAGCCCGAGCGACAATACCTTCGTCCAATCGTCCGGATCTCTTGCTATGGTCCGGACGTCTAGACGTTAGCACACTCCTTAACATATTGCCTTTTTATTAGAAAAACACCTGCTCTGAACACCTCTTTTCACGTCTCCACTATTTGCACCTTGTATGTTTGGTATTTGAGATTGGCCTAACGAAGCAAATACATATTTGACTATACCAGTTCAATACTCACTCCGCCACAATAGAATTTCTGCGGTTCATCCCATTGCCCCAGCGATGGATCCATGGGCTCGGACACATTTGTGGCTTCCTTCAACACTATAACCACCAAACCCTGTTACGGTTCGCTAATTTT
>NC_041389.1:561569709-561592124 GCF_002162155.2 Triticum dicoccoides
TCCTCCAGTGGCCTCTACAATGGCACTGAAAGCCCGCACTCCACGCATGTCGAGGTCAACTTCACCACAGCCATGACTGGCACGACGACCACCGCGATTCCTCCTGCAGCCTTCGTCTCGGCTGATAGCAGAGATCTGACGCAACGAGTGGCCGAGTGCAGTGGCGAGCTAGTGGACAACTTGAACCTCGGCAGGTAGCAGTAATACGTCCCCATGCCAAATGGGTATGGCACAGACATGTCGCTGCACCTGGTCTCACACACGGGCACGAGAGAGACCTAGCCGCTCCATCCAGAAGAAAGAGAGAAGAGATAGAAGAAGAACCGCCAAAGATCTTTCTTGCTATGTTCTTCCACCTCTATATTCGTTGCATTTCATCATCACTGCTGTAAGAGGAATTAAAAGTTGTAATATCGGGGTGTATAACTCTATTCATACTCATTTGCAGACAGAGACTTGTTGAATCATTCATTTTATTGTGGGTCTTCACAGTATTATTGATATGGTATTGACAGAATTATTCTCTATGATGATTGGCTATTCTCTTTCAATGTGTGAGTAGTTCCCCATAGGCGTGGGAGATGTTGGTAAATAGTAAGATCCATTTGTGCCTATTTTATATGCCGTCATTTGTGTTTTTGGTCTTATAATTTGTCTAGTAATTAGTAGTTATAATATGGTGATCACTGTGCGTGTTGTCTAATTTAAGGGCCCATGCAACATGACCTAATGACCTACACAGATAACACCTATTGTTTAGTGAATCCGTGCCCTTCAGGTGATAGGTGGAGACATCTACAAGGATCGAAGATAATATGAGATAATGGTGAACCACCGAACATAATGCATAGTTCTGGTTTAACAACCTTAATTGTGTAGATGACCACGTTGTGGCAACGTGGAAGTAGGACCAAAGAGTGGAATGTAATCTTGTGAGGAGGAGTTCCATAATCTTAGGGTGATCCGCCTAGTGAACAAACGAATCAGTTACTAAACTCATGATACAAGGTAACTGGAATTACGGTCGCACAGGCACACTTGAGATATACCATGATCCGAATATTGGCCATGCCCTTAGTGGTAGCAGCGATGATAACGTTGTGAAGTATAGAGTTCTCACTGGGCGCCTTTAAAAAAGAGAGTAGTTCTCACCGGGGTCCCGACCGCATGACGATGAAACAATAGATTAGCAACCCACCTTGCATGGGTTGTATCCCTAACGAAAAATGTGCTAAATGATCTTAGATTCTCACCTGTTAGGTGGGTGGCTCAAACTGTTCGTTGGAACCTTTGAGGTTAGTCCAACTTGCACTGGTTTGGTTCTCTAAAGCCCAACCTCTGTGGTGATTAATCTACACTTGTCCACCAAAGGTGTTATACTACTTGTGATTCATCCACCTGAGTTTGGACCCATCAGCCATTAAGTAAAAGTGTGTGTGGGGGGAAGGGGGGGGGGGGTAAAACTTCATTAAAAGAGGTTTTGAACTGCTTGAGGTGTGCTATTCAGTATCAATGACAATTATTTTCTATTGTGTTTGTTATCTACATAGCCTAACTTATGGTGCACTTGTATTTACTTAATGTTGATTTTCAATTTGAAAACCCACGCCCATGTACTTAACACCATCATAATTAACACAACATGAAAGAAAGCTAGCTCATTCTATTTTTCAAACAAATCCAGACACAACTTTTATTTCAATAAAAATAGATGAAATGGAAAGAGCCATACGGGGTCAAGGAAGATAAAAAAGATAGGCTGAAAAGTTATGAAAACAATGAGAAAACAAATAGGTAAGTGTGTATCATATATGCAATCTTCTGAAGTCATACAAATATATGTGCACCTGAAACCAATAGAAAAAAAAATAGACCCGAACTTTCAGAAAAAAAATGTGTGCGATTGTACTTTAGTAGACCATATTTCTTAACAATAATGTACAAAAAATATTTCTTCTAAGTCAAGTACGTGAACATAGGAAGAACAACAACTACTGATGGATTTATGAAGTATCCGCGACAAAATCTTGTATCACGGTTCGTACTGCAATGGGAATTCTCACCAAGTGGGTAGTTGCAACCGACTGCCATGTCAAGCTCCCGAAGGTGTACCCACCCTGCACCTTCTGCCTTGCCGTGAAAGCCACTTCGAACATCATGCTTTTGGTACCACCTTTGGTGAAACTGATCACGGATGGCACAACAGAGAATGCTACTCCAGCTGGAGCCTCAACCACTGCTCGGTAAGTCACTTCCATTGGCCCGACGTTCATGACAGTGCGTCGGACCAGAACGTAGTCCTTGAGGTTTGGCACCACAATTGACGGGAGATTGAGGTGGAGCTGGTTTTGCTCGCATTCGTCTAGTGATAATCCAAGCTGGGTGCACTTTAAAAACTTGATGTAGTCTCCTGTGTCCACGTCATAGACCAGGCCGGGGTCGGCAGCCCTATTTGGGTCCATATGGCCACCGCCGAAGTCAAAGGGGTCGGCAAGCTTCCTTGTGGCGCCTTCTGCTTGGATCGGCATACCAAAACGATCAACCACTGATGCTGCAACAATTATCATATCCCCAAAAAACAAGGATAAGGTTAGCCATTGTTTTGGAAGGAGTGAATATTATCTTTTCGTGAGTGCATCTACCGGTGGTGATGATAGCGGACTTGAGCATTGCAGGCGACCAATCAGGGTGAACTGACTTGAGCAGCCCGATGACCGCCGACACATGAGGACATGCCATGGACGTCCCAGACAGTAACATGTAGGATCCTCGCACGGCCGCCAGTATGCTAACTCCGGGTGCAGCTATGTCAGGCTGCATTTCAAGGAAGGGTAGGTAAGTAAAAAAGCACTGCAAGTAGATACTCCAGTCTATTAGGGCCGATGGACGGAGCTAACTAAAGTAGATAGGGAGCACCTTAAGTGTGCCAGGGAACAAGGGGCTAGGTCCTCTTGACGAGAAAGAGGCGACCCTCGGTGACAACACCTTATTGCCAACAACGGTCATGGCAGGGGACACTTTCACCACGGGATTCCTAGCATGACACAAGGCATCAGGGTAAGAACTCTTCCAGAAGAAATCTAAGTAATTAAGTGAGATAGTCTTCTTCATCCTGTTTGTGCAGGCTAATATACACGCACCCTGTGAGGCGCCAGTACGATAGGATTCGTTGCGCGATCTCGAAATCCACAAGCACGCAAGGCATGATACCATCGCACGCGTCCAGGGTGTCAAGGTCGTTGTCGGCATGCTGCGCGAAGATTAGCCCCCTGGCGCCGGCTGCCACGGTGAAGTTGATGGCTGTAAAGAGTGATAACCGAGGCGGGGCTGGTGCATAGCACAATACGACTTTGCCTGTGATGTTGCTCGACACAAGTGACGCCGCGGAGCAGCTACAAAAATTATTGAGATGATGCTAAGTTTGTCAAAGTACCGATACACACCATTACTCAATAATTACATACCTTCGCGCATAAATAAGGTCTTCAAAACTATAGCTGGTCACAGATGTATCGTAGTAAAGAGATTGCCCCTGCGTTTCAAATAAAATTTATGGAAAATTGAAGAGTATGTCTCAAGAATCCACATAGACGGCACATATTAAATCTTCCATATCGAAATGTACTGTCTATTAGGTATGTCCCAGGTCAAACATTCCTAAGTATGACCGACATGGGAGGGGCTTGGCTATAATTCAGAATACACGATTACATGTTTGTGCTCACATTTTTATATGGTAGCTACTATATATCTTTCTATACGCTTGGGCCAAGAGTTTTGAGTATTGGGTATATCTTCTTTTTATCAAAAGTTTTCATCATAGAAGAAGATATCAACATCTACATTAACAATTAAATACAATATAAAAAGTCCATTTTATGATGGATTCAATGATATTATTATATAAACACTGATGATTATTTTTATATATTTGGTCAAAGTTTACAAAGTTTGATTATGGCAAAACGAATATGCACTCTATTTTAACAAGACGAGAATATAATTAGTTGAAAATCATCAATAAATACGCACATACCATCAAATTTTCCTTGTTCCCAAGAGAGATTAGGGTGGGGAAAACTCGGTCAATCGTGCTGGCGGCCACCGTGGTGACCCATGGCACGGCGTTTGACACTGTCTGCGGCACAGGGCCATTATTCCCGCCGGAGAACACGACAGAGATCCCCTGTAGCACGGCGTGCAACGTCCCTGGGTACTCGTGGCCGGCGCCCCCTCCCAGCGAGATCGACAGAACGTCCACGCCATCTTGTATGGCGTCATCGATGGCAGCAAGAACCGTCGCATCGGGGCAGCCCACACCCACCCAGCACACCTTATAGATGCCCAGACGCGCGCGCGGCGCCCCGCCACGCGCCACACCAGTGGCTAGGCCTCCCCCGTAGCCCACACCCTCCACCTGGCAGCCGGCAATAGTCGATGCAACATGCGTCCCGTGGCCGTTGAAGTCCCTAGGCGACATGAGGTCCCTCTCGAGAGCTTCTGTGCTGATGCCACGGCCGTACCACCGGGCGCCGATGATCTTCCGGTTGCAGCTCTTGGCGCTGAATGCTTCGCCGGTTTGGCACGTGCCTTTCCACCGTGCAGGTATCGGTCCATACCCATTGTCATCAAAGCTTGGTGATTCAGGCCATATGCCTACAACACACATGCAGGCTTGGATCAGCCAGTATATTGATGATGCACTTATGATGAGCCAAAGGCATGAGGTATCTCCCTATTCAGAAAAACTAGAGTTAGGTGAGAAAATGGCAAACCTGTATCAACCACACCGATGATAACATCTTCACCGTAATTTGCTTTTTTCAGGAGGCCCGTTTGTTGTTGTTGGTTGTTATCATAGCCAAGGCCAAGAAAGTCCCAGCTCTGAGTTGTGTGCACTTGGTGGTAAGTGTTAGGCTCCACACTGATGACTTCCGGGAATTCTACACTTGGAACATGTTCCTTAGTTTGTATCCATCAGGCAAGACAACATGTTCTTATATTGTTTATTGAAAACCTTTTTGCATCACAACGTATCTAGTATTCTTTTTTTTTGCGGGCAAAAACGTATATAGTCTGATGTACCTGGTATCATTATGATACTAGTATGCGTGTCTTTTATAAGAAAAGTGCTAGACAACATGGTGAATGATTCCGTCTCAGATTTGATTGATTGTTACCTATAAGTGTCTCGGCTTGAGAATCGGTCAGCATTGCTGCAAAACCAGAGAATCCGTGCTTGTAACTGTAAACTATCGACTTCAAGGCTTCATCCTTGCTGTTTCAAGGAAAACAAAGAATGAGTAACCACTTGTGTTTTGGGGTGTCCTGTACTTATCAGAACGCAATTTGAGCTAGCATCTAGTACCTTCCAAAAACAGAGGTTAGTAGGTCATGGTGGGACGCAGTGACCATGGACGGATCATCATGTTTCTTCTCTCCCATATACACAATATAGAGCTGAAGCGTATTTTTATCAGAAAGGTTTCATGAAACAATTTCAGAACAAGTGGAGTAAATAAAAGTAGTTTCTAAAAAAAAAGAGTAAATAGAAGTAGTAAGCAGACAAAAGCAAAACCAAATCTTGGAGGAAGCATCGGTCTTACTGCTTTGCTGGAGGCATTAGCCGAAGGAGACAGCAGTGTCACCAGTAGTAGCAGAACCCAAGAGAAGACTGTCCTCAAATACATGTCTGATTTCGAGAAGAATACGATGTAGCTGTTGTCTCTCGGCAGGGTAAAATGTCTGCTCTCGTTAATTTGTACACATATATAGCAGCCAGGGACAACCATGGATGTGGTGCAACATGCTAGAGCAGTTCAAACGAACTTGTTCGTGTGCTGTAAGGCACATGCTTTGATCAGGTCTACCACAAATCAAACAAACTACTCGTATATAAATATTGTGGTTTCTGATGTAATTTCTACTACCATACAAGCTTCTGCTGCTCATTGGGCATAGACGCAGGATGTGGGTGATAAATTAATAGGTCTCGAGTAGGTGTTACGTAAGAACTAGAGTTGACAAATGTGATAGATCTGGTAGTAATAGACTTCCTGCAAATTGAAACATTACACGGGCAAGGACAAGGTTAATATGTCTGGCTCATACGTTTCTTCAACTGGAAAAATTTCAAGGACGGCGACACTTTCAAATAATTTGTGCTGACGTATATGGTGATGTGATAACATCTATAATTAAGTGAGTTTTTTAAGGTGTATATAAAGTGTTACTTTGTTTGAAACGTTCCAAGGTAAAATAATTCTTGGCTAATCTGTTTCTCCAATTGGCAAATTGACAAATACGATAACTCTCTCGATCAATATGAGTTGACGTATCATGGTTGGTCACCTATATATTTTTTGCGCCGTTTACTTCATCAAGACGTCGTTGTTCGAGTTCCTTTCACAGTTTGGGTGTTGCCAACGATGAGGGTTGATGTTGATCGTTGCTGCCGCATCTTGTTTATTGCTGCGGCATGACTATTGGAGGTCATTTATTTGTTTTACTTGGCTGTGTGTAACATCGCTGTCTCAACCAGCTCTTGGCATTATGTTGCTACAAAGGTCAAATGTACTTGTTAGTGCATTTACAGTCGGGGCGCCTTATACTTGCCGCATACGACCGGGCGGACCGTCCGGTCACGGTCCGGTCGCAAAATTTCGACCCAGACGGGCAGGGGCGGAGGCAATAGGGGGGCGAGCGGGGGCCAGACCCCCCCATGGACCGGCCCCCCTCAACGAGTTGTAGCGGGGGCTAGCACTAATATTAGCCCATAGCGAGTATATGGGCTAAGCCAATGTGTCAAGCCCAAAACGCAATTTGCAAAAAGCGGGCCATGGCTTCATGTACGTACGCATCCACACCATCGGCTGGACATCACACAATCCATCGACGCGCACGCATGCATTGAGGCGACTCCCTCAACTCGCTAGGGCTTCGTTGAGCATTGCCACCAGCAGCCGGCCGCCGCCGCTGCTTAAGCCAGTCTCTAGCGCACTTGCCGTGGAATTGCTATGTCACCTATATCATCACGAAAGCCACGACCTTGCAACCAGGCGCGGGTGGCGGCCGGACTCTTGCCAGCAAACAAGCTCCAATCGGACTCACTCAAGTCAATCAAGGTATTACTATAAACCAGAGTACTAGTTAAGGATTTTATTAGACTGGTTACAAATTGTTTACACGGGCAAAAAAGAAATTAATTCATCAATGAGCAATAACATATACTCCCTTCGTATCAAAATATAAGACGCTTTTGTTGCTTACTTTAGCCTAAAAAACTTGATATTTTGGTACAAAGGTAGTATAATTTATTTATTAATCATCAGGATCCTTCTGTCATATTTGTTTTATCTTCTTACTGTACATTGGTTATTGTTAATTAATAAAGTCTAGTGGCTTACTGAAAATGAAAGATATATCATTTAGCACCTTTATCATCATCCATTAGTGAAGATGAAGATGACATCATGAATGTAATACAGATTTGTCTTGTATGATGGGCCTAGTAGCTAATCATAAATATAGACGAAAAAATAGAAATGTAGCTTTGTAGTATTGTTATATGGAAGACTTAATTTATATATTGATATATCATATATGTTGAGATATATCAATTTTCCATTTCCTAAACAACTACTTATTTTCCTACCTGCTCCTTGATTACTTAGCTCCCCCATTAAGAAGTTACATCACTCTTCTATATGATCCTTAAGAGAAAAAAATGAGTTCTAATTTGGTGGTAAGAAATGCATCAGTGCAGATGTTCGTTTCTAGAGGCAAATAATCTCAGATTTCTGAGTGAACTATAATCCCTTGTAAATATAGTTCTAGCGCAAACAACATATTGCCTATTTTCCCAACAAAGAGCCAAATTTAACTCTTTATTTTTTGACTTCTTGCATCATAATGATCGAGCAGATTAATGAACAATTAGTGCCGTTATATTATTGCTTGATCAGGCTTGAGTTATGATGCACATGTTCACAATGATGTAATCCCACCTAGATCGATGTTGGACTATTAGAGTTTATGTCCCCGTTGGAACACAAAGGCAAATTTTCTCGTAGAAGAACAAAATTTGAGCTGATGCAACATAAAACTTGTGAAGAGCGAGATATATCACTCTGCCTTTGCGCACAGCGTGCACACTCCAGAGAGATATTCCGTACTTTCCGGAAAGCAGCGCGTTTGGCAAGGTGTGTACTTAACGCACGAAGACTTTACTAACACATGCACTGTGCACGGGCCCTTGGGGTACATGCCGTCCAGCCTGGAGAGCAGCATGCTGTGCACCGGCGAAGGCTGCTGCCAGGCGCCCGTCGTCGTAGTCAAGGCAGCGACGGCAGCAGGGTCCTCTAACTCCGTGCAGCTCGAGCGGTTCGGCCGGAACAACCGCACCGCCGACGAGGAGCGGATGCCCACGCGCGTGTTCGTCGCCAAAAAGGGGTGGTTCGAGAACAAGAAGGTCTCAGACAAGCTCTTCCATCCCAAACGGCCGCCGGCGAAGGATGTCGCCACGGGAGTATCAGTTTGGCTGAGCTGGGAGTTCGCCCAAGATCCTTCTCGTAAGCAATAGAGTGAAAACACACACACACACACACACACACACACACACACACACACACACACACCTGGTCGCCCTTCCCGAGCGACGCGACCGGGGAGGTTCCCCACTACTCCCCCTCCCCGCGAGTCGCTGCCCCCCTTCCCCCTCGCCGCTGCCGCTGGCGGGCGCGGCCGGGTGTTGCCCGCGTGGCACCCCACAGTCCGGTGGTAGCGGCCCCCCTTCTTCCCCCGTCGCTGGACCCCGGCTCGGGCGAGCGGTCCTGGCGGTAGAGCCCTTCGGCCGATGACGTTCCGGCCGCGGATCTGGACGGCGGCGGTGACGGCCCATGGCTAGCCCAGATCTAGGCCCTATGGGCCCTATCTGGGTCGGAGCGGGCCTGCTAGTGGGCCGTGGTGGGTTATTCCCCGGTGGTTCTGGCGAGCTCCTCGCGACAGGGACGGCGGCTGCTGTGCCGCGACTGCTGCAGCATGGCGGCGGAGCTTCACGGGCCCATTCTGGGCCCGGCCGAACATTTGGTCTGGTGTGCCTCTGCTGCTATGCCCGGTTTGCTACCGCCTAAGCTGGTGGAGGTTGTTCCCTCCCTCGTGGCTGCGGTGCTGCCGGTCCTTGTCTACAGGTGTCTCGTTTGGATCCGGCCGGCCTCGCTTCGTTGGTTGTGGTGAGACGACGGCGGTGTCCTCGTGACAGTGTTGGCGCATGTTGGTGGGCGGCGGGTGTGGTGGAGCCGAAGGTTGGTCCTGGGTGGCGGGCGCGAGGAATCGGGAGAATTCCATGTCGGGTCTTGCCGGCACCAACGCGGTGACGCCTGCGGGCGCCGCCATCCTTCTTGAAGGGCGTCGGGTGACCCTCTCCTCCCTCTACCCTTCGTATACCGGGAGACATCCTAGGATTCGTCCGGGCAGCAGTGTCATCATCGTCGCATTCCTTCTTGAAGGTGGTGCTTGGTACACGGCAACTCGGTGACTTTGGAGCGTGGTGGTTATCTTCGGTGGGCGCAGCGGTCGCAGGCTGTCGTAGCTTTCGTTGATCCGGCGTTGTTGGCATTTTTTTTCTCTTATTTTCTCTTGTATTTTTTTTTTGGGTGTGCTTGTGCTGTTAACCCCAGCGTTAATCGGAATGTTGTATCGGGTGGTTGCTATAGCGGGGCGAAAGCATATTTCGAGCATCGTCACAGCAATATATCTTCTTCTTCCACCATCATCTGTAATCGAAAATCCTAGACCTACGTAAACTTTTACGTGTTCCTACGTAACTTCCTTACAACAAAACTAAACGCCCCCCCCCCTCCCCCCCTGATTTTCAGGGGGTGAGCCCGGCGGCTTCACTAATATCCAATTAGCTGCTGCCAAATCATCTTTTATCGTAAGATAGGTAACAATATGCACGTAGAAGTAGCATTGCTCATCTGTAATGGTGGTGGTGTACGAGGAGGCTATAGGTGCTACTGCAAAGAGGGGTACGAAGGCAATCCCTACATCCCCGACGGATGCCAAGGTTCAAATTTTTCTTCCCACATTTTACTTCTGAATTTGCACATTAATTAATTAGACCCACATGCAGTTTTATTTGGATTAAATTTATACCCCAAATTTGTTTAGTGATATTTTCTTCCTTTTGAGAAATATGGTACACATGCTCACAACGTGCACGCACCCACACCGTCGTACCAACCAAAGAAAAGCCGCAGAAAACCACCGCAAGGCGCGCACTGCGGCCGCAGGCGTGCAGGGCCACCTGGACCCCGCGACACTTGTGCAGTACGTTCACCTTTGGACGCGGATCCAGCAGACCACCCTTTCCGACGCCCCGGACACCCTCACCTGGCGCTGGGTGTCGAACGGCGCGTACTCCGCCAAATCGTGCTACAAAGCCCTGTTTGCCGGTTCCACGATTGAGCCCTCCTGGAGACTTGTGTGGAGACTCTTCAGGAGATAACGTTTTAGCTTCGATAATGTCTCCAGGAGGGCTGTACTGAAGAGTGCATCCCCTTGTGTGGATGACCCTGACTGATCAAGGGGATGCACTCTTCTCTCTGTCCAACCGCAACGAGCTCATCCTGTCAGGATGCAATGTCCAAGCAACACTGCTAGGGCCTGGTGACGACCCAAACATCATCAGCGTTTGAGCCACTTTTTGCTCCAACTCGGACATCAAAGCCAGGAGGGTGCCAATTGCAAGCCATGACAGCGACGACTATAGTTGTTATGGTGTGGGTTGTTGCAGGGCATGTATATCTACGTCAACTGATGGCATGCCTGATACGATGAACTTCAAATTTTTCGACATCAATAGTGTCCAGGATAACATCTCGCGGCCACCATATGTGCTAATCGCAGAGGAGGGATGGTTTGACAATCGCCTCATCTCCAAACAGCAAATGCAAGCGTCTCAAAGCAAGTCAAATTTTAAGCCTAATGTTCCTATTATTCTTCAGTGGGAGGTGTTGCAATCATCAGGCTTACCCAACGCCAAGATGAAGTAACTTCAAAATTGTCCTATGGAGGTAGCCGCCAATATTTGCAAGAGCAAACACAGCCACTGCAAACCAGGGAACGGAGGTTATACTTGCCGGTGTCATGAATGGATGCAAAGGTTAGCAACGTACATGTACATGGCCACTTAAATGAAAACGTTAATATACTTTATCCATTATGTAGTGAACTGAATTTGGCTCTTTTTTCCTTTATGCTACAGGTGGCCCCGTGACACTTAAAGGCGACCAACTTAAGACGATGATGAATACTAGTATTTACGAGTCACCTCTGTATTGCTATTTAATTCTTACTCAACTTAATTTGGTTCTTCTCATTATTACGACAACATGTTTTTTTTTTAATGTATGTGTTGTTTGGTTAGCATGTCTAGACACACCATAGATATGGAATAGTCACAATAATAATTTCTTTATTTTGCATATCAATAGAGAGATTAAAGATCTATGTTTTTTCCAAATATAAGTGTGATTGTAGGACTTTCTTGCGGGGCGGGTCTCATGATTTGGGTTCTCACTTCACTGTTTGTTTCCAAGAAATTGAAACATAGGAGAACGCTGATGTTAAAACAGAAGTTCATTGAGCAAAATCATGGACAATTGCTGGAACAGTTGGTATCTCAAAGAACTGGTATTGCAGAACAAATGATCATAACCTTGGAAGAGCTAAACAAGGCAACACGCAATTTTGATAAAGATCTTGTGGTTGGCGGTGGAGGGCATGGTACTGTTTACAAAGGGATTTTATCGAACCAACATATTGTGGCCATCAAGAAACCAAAGAAGGTTCTTTCAAGGGAGATTGATGAGTTTATAAATGAGGTTGCCATCCTATCACAAATCAACCACAAAAATGTCCTAAAACTCTATGGTTTCTGCCTTGAAACTGAAGTCCCGATGTTGGTATATGAGTTCATATCCAACGGGACTCTTTATGATTATCTTCATGTTGAAGGACCAATATCATTGTCGTGGAACAACAGGCTGCGCATAGCCATTGAAACAGGCAAGTCGCTCGCCTATCTTCACACAACTGTGGCAGTACCTATCATTCACAGAGATGTCAAGTCTGCTAACATACTTTTGGATGATACTCTCACAGTAAAGGTAGCTGACTTTGGAGCTTCAAGGTACATTCCGATGGAGAAATCTGGGTTAACAACAAGAGCTCAAGGTACACGAGGATACTGGGACCCTATGTACTTTTACACTGGGCGGCTCACGGCGAAAAGTGATGTTTACAGTTCTGGGGTTGTCCTTGTGGAACTGCTAACCAGGAAGAAGCCATTTTCATATTCGTCCTCAGATGATGAGGGTCTTGTTGTACATTTTGTTACCTTGTTTCTAGAAGGGAATTTGCTCCAGATATTAGATCCACAAGTTATTGAGGAAGGGGGCAAAGAAGTCCAAGAAGTGGCTGCTATTGCAACAGCATGTGTGAAATTAAGTGGAGAGGACCGTCCAACCATGAGGCAAGTGGAGTTGACGCTTGAAGGCATATGTGCATCCGAGGAGCATATTTTAGATAAGGTAGTGGCTGAAAAAGTTTACAATAATGGTATCGAAGTAGGTGTTCAATCTAATAAGTTAGTTAGAAAAGTTAATGAGGGCTCGACAAGACGGTATAGTATGGAAGAAGAGTTCATACTATCTGCAAGTTATCCTCGGCAGTCTGGTTTACAAGGGACATAATTATTCCAAGTTTCCAACTTGGTGAAATTGTGCTCAAGGAAAAAATTTCTTATGTTGACTCAACAAAATTGTTTTGATGTATATCTAGTTATCCAATAGTACCTTTGCGAATTTCTGCTCAAATCAAAGACTTCATTTGCAAGATCACCAGCTTTGTTTTGTTATATAGTTCAGTACTGATGTTGTTGTCCATGAGAGATGAGCTAGCGGTGAAAGGGCATTTGCAAGACAAAAGGACATAAGTAGTTGTGGGTTCCTCCAAAAAAACAGTTGTGGGTTTCGTAACGGTGAAATAATTAGCCCGCTTGCTTCATGCTCAGGTGAGCTCATGTTCGCTCATTGACACAACAATCACAAGGTAGTAACATGGACTAGTAACATATGTACTCCCTCCGGTCCTTTTTACTCTGCATATTAGGTTTGTCTGAAGTCAATCTCATCCAACTTTAACCAAGTTTATATAAAAAATTATTGACATTTACATAGCAACACCAACATCATTAGATTCATCTCGGAATATATTTTCATATTATATTTATTAGATATTATAGATGTTAATAATTTCTAATATAAATTTGGTCAAACTTAGCTAAGTTTGACTTTCGGCAAATCCAATGTGCAGAGTAAAAAGGACCGGAGGGAGTATGTTACTAGTCTAAGTTACTCCCCACTATGACCAGCCAACAAAATAACTTGGGCACGTGGGAGTGATACCTCCATCTGTCCTGCATCGCAAGCTCTTCCCCGCTACCAACACGCCGCAACTCTCTCATCCTGGAGTTGTTTCATGTGCTCGCCATTCTGCTCGCAGCTGCACGTCGAGAACAACACGCGCTGCGCCTTGTGGCCTTCCTCGCCGGCGCAGCCTAGGTGCTCCATGAATTGAGTGAACAGATGTCAGTTCCAAGAGATTAAGTTATAGGGGGTCGGTTAGCTGCAGAACAGTGATTTCCCTACAAAAATTTGTAAAGTGAGATAGAGAGTAGAATTGTTCGATTTAGGATAATATGTGACCGGCTAGAGATGCCGCTGGGATATTTCATTGTGTTTCAAAGTTGCTCCAGTACTATATGCACCACACTCCCGTGTTAATAATCCCCACCGTACGTTAGCACGCACGCACGCTAATTCTTTGCTTAGCCATTTGCATCCATTTTGATTCTACTCCTAAATCCCAGCTAGAGTCAATTTGCAGATATACCCAGTTGAGCACGCCCGGCGGAAAGGAAAGAGTAATGCTCGATAAGGCACATGCATGTGCCCCGTCCCGAAAAGTTGACCATGTTTTTGGTCAGATCATGTGCATACATCGATCTCCCACATGCAATCCTGGCTTCGAAAGGATTAATTAGTAGCGTAGCGGTACTCTGCTCGGTAGCTAACGCGCGGTAGGTGAGATCTCCGACGGCCGCCTGAGCCTATACTCCGTACATCAGTCAGCGCATCAGCAGCGGCAGGCAGGGCTGCACATTGAGTTCCGTCCATCTAGCAATGGTGCACACGACAGCCACCATTTCGATCTCCGCGACGGCGGCGCTTTTGCTGCTGCCGCCGACGTTGCTCTCATTCATCGTCGGAGCCGCAGCAGCATTGTGTGCTGGCTTTTGCTTATGCTTGGGTAATGCTTGATGAGGAACAACATGCATGTGGCCTATAAAAGGGCAAGTAATTACAACGCTCTCCGTTGCATAATATAGTACGTACAATTTTTCTTTATGTCAGATTTTGAAAACTTAGATCAAGTTTTAGAGATAACTATTTATATCTACAATACAAAATATATAAAGTATGAAAGTTCATCTTATAGTGAATCTAAGGATATAAGTTAGGCACTTTTGATGTAAATGTTTTTCTTCACAAATTTGATCAAAATTTCTGATGATTGACTTTTTAGCAAATCTATTTGCACTACATTATGGGACCAAGAGAGAGTAATTAGAAGGTGTCAGGACATGCATTAATCGACCACCTTGTCGGTCAGATTTTGTGCCGACATCGATCGATCTCCCCCTGCCCACTGGTAATCTGACCGATGGAGCCGTTGCAGTAGGAGTGAGTGAGCTCCACATGCAATCACTGGCTTCTTGCTAATAAACTACATTGTCGATGTAAATCTCCATCGGACGGATTAATTAGTAGTGTAGCGTCGCTAGCTAGCGGTAGGTGAGATATGAACACCGACGGCCGCCGGCGCCTATCCTCACACCTCAGTACAGTAGTTGACCGATCAGTGCAACAGCAGCGCTTGGCAGGGCAACAAATTGAGCTCCATCCATCTATCAATGGCGCACACTAGAGCAACCATCTCGATCTCGGAGGCAGCGGCGGCGCTTTTGCTGCTGCTGCTGCTGCCGCCGCCGCTCTCATTCATCGTCGGAGCCGCAGCAGCACCGCGGGCGATCGGGATGCCGGGCTGCGCGACCAGCTGCGGCAACGTGAGCGTGCCGTACCCGTTTGGGGTGGGCCCAGAAAGGTGCTACTGGCCGGGGTTCAACCTCACCTGCGACCGCCGGAGCAGCCCGCCGCGGCTCCTCCTTGGCGACGGCACCCTCCAGGTCGTGGAGGACATCCACCTCGGGTCCGCGATCACCGTCGTGCGCCAAGGCGACATAAGGCTCGACGAGAACGGCGCCGGCGCGTTCGGCGGCGGCCTCAGGGACGACGGGCCCTACTCGCTGGCCTTCAACAACGATCTCATCCTGACGGGCTGCAACGCGCAGGCGACGCTAAAGAACGGCCACGTCACCGTCGCCGGCTGCTCCTCGTTCTGTGAGACCGAGGATGTCGACGGATCCGACTTCAACGGGTTCCCGCTGTCCAGGCACCCCACCAGCATGGTGTGCTCCGGCATAGCCTGCTGCCAGTCGGCCGTCCTCACCAACTACCAGGACCGGAGAGCGGGAAAGGTCCCGCACAGCGGCTCCTACGGCGTGGAGCTCCGGTGGCTTGGGTGGAACGGCACGGCCGACCGACGGTGGCCGCCCCGCGTGTACGTCGCCATGAATGGGTGGTTCGAGCAGAAGCGTTTCTCCTACGATCTGCTATGGAAGGGAACGCCTCCGTCGGTGGCGGTTCCCGTGTTGCTTGACTGGGAGGTCGCCAGCCATGGCGCGGAGCCTAACGGCAACACAAGCTCCTCGGAGTGCCCCGCCGAGGCTGCCCGAACCGTGTGCCGAAGCAACCACGCATCCTGCAACAAAGGTGCAAGGGGCTATACATGCTTGTGCGACGAGGGTTATGACGGCAATCCCTACCTCCCCGGCGGATGCCAAGGTTTTTCCTTCGCTTTCCACTTGCAATGCATTATGTTGCATACTATATCATGTCATTCACTCACTCTTCTTAGGAGACTAGTTAGTATGACCGCATATTATTTAGACTATCATTTGCACAAACTCATTAATTTTGTTCTACTCCCTCTATGAAAGTATAAGACTTTTTTATCATAGTGTCAATAAACATCTTATATTGGGAGGGGCATTTTGGCTCCCAAGAGCACATGCTCCCGGGTGAGAGTACCGCAAAAACAATTTTGTTAATGTTTTCAAAAAATTCTGATATTTTTTGTCAATGTTAGTGTTAGTGTTGCAAGCATGCTTGACAATTTTCATGTGAAATGGAGCAGGAGTGTTTCGTTGGTGGGAAAAACAAATTTGGGATAACATTTGGTGTAATATATTTTTTTTGCACTGGCATGCTTAACCTTTTGGCCTTAAAATTTGCATGTAGCATTTGGATGTGACTAACAACAAATTAAAATTCTGTCTTGATTCTTTTGACATTCCAAAAATAGTTTTTTTGCCCAGGAGCACGTGCTCTCGGGAGCCGAACTGAATTTTCGTCTTATATTTTTATATAAAGGGTGTATATTCCATTGATGCGTACAGTCTATATATGATATACACCCTCTGTTCCTAAATGTAAGATGTTTTTACAGTTTGATTTGAACTGTAAAAACATCTTATATGTAGGAACAATGGTAGAGTACTATGTATGTGTTTTAGAGTAGAATGTTCTCAAGACTTTCCATGTAAGTAAGTTGGTATTCTCCATATTAGCTTTTTCCTTAGTCACACTTTATAAAGTTTGACTAACCAAGTTCGATCAAAAACATAGTAGGTGAGTATTCCCTCTTTTTATTTAATCTGTATATTAGTCTATAAACTTGGTAAAAAAATGTGGAAACTTGACTTAAGACAAAGCTAATATGCAAAGTAATAAAAACTGAGGGAGTATCTAGTTAGTACAGCATCCTCCGGCAAAAAAGAAAAACATACTTGGTATAGCTTTAGTGTTGTTCATTTTCTTTGGTTTTGAGAACATAATACTTAATTTGCATGTATTGCTTCGTCGGCGATATAACATGGTGTAGATATCAACGAGTGTGAAGAGCCAGGCAGTCGGTGCCTTGGTCCATGTATCAACAAGGAAGGATCGTACGACTGTGGTTGTCCATCGGGAACGCATCGTGACAACGCAACTGGCGGATGCATCACTCCCGTCACAGGTGAGCCTGATTTACCTTCAAGATAATTGAAGCCAAGTTGTAGCCAAACACCTATAATTATTTGTGTATGTACTTTGTTTCAGTCAACCTTCTTCACTTGTTGCACTTGTAGGTAGCTGCAATAGGTCATGCGGAGACGTGCAGGTCCCATACCCGTTCGGCTTTGGGGCGTCCTACTGCTACTGGCCAGGCTTCAACCTCACCTGCGACTACACAAGTATCAACGGCGAGTCCCCACAGCTTCTACTCGATGACTACGGCGCCTTTCGAGTCGTCGAAATCTCCCTTCAAAACACCACGGTGCGCGTCATCGGCACCGGTGCCCTTGCTAGTGTCACCACCAAACGTGATGCGGACTTCAGTTTCGATAAAGTCTTCACGGCAAATAGAGAGACACCATACTCCCTGTCCACCCGCAATGAGCTCATCCTGACAGGGTGCAATGTGAAGGCGAAGCTGACTGCCGGAGACGATGCCAAACCCGGCATCATTAGCGGGTGCTCCTCATTTTGCTCCTTCAACAATACAGGCGGCACCACTAAAGTTAGCACTGGAGGACAAAACAAGTACTGCTATGGCATGGGTTGCTGCCAGTCGCGTATCTCCATGTCGTCGCACGGCATGCCCAAAATGCTGTGGCTCGAGTGGCTTGACGAGAGCAACACATTGGACTTAAAAACCATGTCCTCCTATGCGCTGATAGTGGAGGAGGGATGGTTCAATCTCACAATGCTCTCCAGTGACTCGGCAACGAAGGTGATTCCTATTGTTCTACAGTGGGAGATCTTGGATTCGGCATTGCCCAAAGCAGAAAACTTGAAGAGATCAAATTATACGAGTTGTCCTATCCTATGGAAGTGGCAGGCAACATTTGCAAGAGCAAGAACAGTTACTGCAATCTAGGGATAAGAGGCTACTCATGCCAGTGTAGCGATGGCTACAGCGGTAACCCGTACATGGTCGATGGATGCACAGGTTAACATTTAGCATATTGTTACTTTGTCCATATGCATACTGGTACTATGCATGTACTCATTACTGTACTGAATTTATTTTTGTTTCCTTTGGCTTGCACACTCTGCAGGTGGCCACAAGTCCTTTAAAGGTGAGCAACTCTCTGCAACTTCGGGAGGATTTCCTTAGTTTTGCGTTTTCAAATAAAGACAACAACAGCTAGCATTTCAATAATGGTAATTCCGAAAAGATACTACTCCCTCTGTCAAGAATTACTTGTCGCGAAAATGAATACATACATCGATTTTTATCCATTTCTACGACAAGTAATTCTGGACGGAGGGAGTATCTCACACCAGTATGGTGTATTTGCATTCTCGTCACTAAAATGCTTCAAAAAAGTTATATTTTCTTTCATTTATTAGCATGTGGGGTGTATATCCAAGGCATTATTCTGCCATGGTAATATCAATAACATATGTATATTTTCAGGTACAAGTGTCATTGTAGGAGTTGCCAGTGGGACGGCTCTCATACTTATGGTTTTCGCTGGATTATTCATTTTCTCCCAATTGAAATGTCGAAGGGCGCAGATGTTGAAACGCAAGTTCTTTGAGCAGAATCGTGGGCAACTACTGCAACAATTGGTGTCTCAGAGAACTGATATTGCAGAAAAAATGATCATAACCTTGGAAGAGTTAGAGAAGGCAACAAATAATTTTGATAAATCTCGTGAGCTTGGTGGTGGAGGGCATGGTACTGTCTATAAGGGGATTTTATCAGACCTCCATGTTGTCACCATCAAGAAACCAAAGAAGGTAGTTCAAAAGGAGATTGATGAGTTCATTAATGAGGTTGCTATACTGTCACAGATCAATCACCGAAATGTCGTAAAACTCTATGGTTGTTGTCTTGAAACTGAAGTGCCAATGTTGATATATGAGTTCATATCCAACAGAACCCTTTATGACCATCTTCATGTTGAAGGACCAAGATCATTGTCATGGGACAATAGGCTCCGGATAGCAGTTGAAACAGCCAGATCTCTTGCATATCTTCACTCAACAGCTTCGGTACCTATCATCCATAGAGACATCAAATCTGTTAATATACTATTGGATGATACTCTAACATCAAAGGTAGCAGATTTTGGAGCTTCAAGGTATATTTCTGTAGAGAAATCGGGTTTAACAACAATGGTGCAAGGTACAGTTGGATATTTAGATCCTATGTACTTCTACACCGGACGGCTTACCGAGAAAAGTGATGTTTATAGCTTTGGAGTCATGCTAATAGAGTTGTTGACAAGAAAGAAGCCATTTTCATATGTGTCTTTAGAAGGAGACGGCCTTGTTGTACACTTTGTTTCCTTGTTTGCAAAAGGCAATCTGTTGGAGATACTAGATCCACAAGTTATGGAAGAAGGAGGAAAGGATGTTAATGAGGTAGCTATACTTGCCGTGGCATGCGTAAAACTAAGGGGAGAGGATCGTCCAACCATGCGTCAAGTGGAGTTGACACTGGAAAACTTCCATTCACCCAAGCAATATGTCATGGATGGTGCGGTGGTTGATATATCCGAGAAGAAAAGAACTATAAAAATGTCCTTACCAACTAATGACGGAAGAAGCAGCAACGAAGGGTCGACGAGGCAGTATAGCATGGAAGAAGAGTTCCTAGAGTCTGCGAGGTGTCCTCGGTAGTTTTGCTCGAGCATGTGTAACATGGTTAACTATCTGTCATTTACCTGCGTTCAATTACTGAAGCAACAGTGTTCCTTTGGTTTGTCCCAGACTTGGGCTTTGTTTGCTAGTTGTTGCTTCAATCAGTGTACACTAACTTTTCTCTGCTTTGAATATTACTCATAGCAAAACAACAATATGTCCATAGGCTATCTCATACCTTTCTCTTTATGTGGGTGTATGTGTGTGTATGTTGCTAGCACATGCTTTTGGTGCAAATCTCAACAATTAGTATATGTTAAGTAGAGAGCCAAGATTCCCATACAACTAGATCGTCTGGGATCAGCTTCTTTGAAGCAATCCAACTGGATGCAACAACAATAATACATTTTTTATTTCCGACATCACATCTTACGAGTTTTTTCGATAAAGAGTGCTCTTTATTGACTCATAGTGTAGCATCAAGCGATACAATCATAATAAATACACACCCGGCGTCTGCATAACCAAGATGCACACAGCCAATGCAACACACACACACAGACACAAACAATCACGGCGGCAAAAAGCAAAGTCTTATAAGACCAAAGCTATGCCTAAACGGATGGAGAAAAAGAAAACCCTGAAGCAAAAAACACAACGATCGACGAAACACAGCAGTGACCATCGGGCGCCAACCAATTCTTGACAACACAAGAACTACGAGAAAGTTTCTTCAAAAGCGACGCCTCCAGAAAGGGAGCGATGCGCAAACGCCGCCGTCACCGGTCCAACCACCAAAGGTCAGAACATGGGTTTTCACCCTGAAGATCAAATCCGAGCAAAACTCCGAGCAATGCCTTCACCAGGGTAACGACGCAAAAAACGACGCCATTGCTAGGTATAACCAATCAAGGTCAGACCTAGGGTTATCACCCCGGAACTCGAGACTGGGTACACGAGAAGTACCATCCAATAATCGAAGTCATCTTATGTTGTCTCCTCCACTTGCCTCGATCCCAATAGCTGCATATGCACACGGTTCTGGTGGTGAGCGATGGTCATGCCGGCACGAGCAAGCTGACGTGACACGACGAAGCCGCTCGCTACCACCCGACGAAGTCTGATGGGGATGAAGAACAGTGGCACTACCAAAATCCAAAATTTGGGACACTTCGGACGCCCCGCACCATCCTCACAAAGTGGCAGCCCGTAGCTGATCTGCATGAGACGACAGCATCTGACATTGCCACTAACTCCGTCGTCCTTGCCTTGCGCACGAGCCCAAGTAAGCACCGCCTCCCAGCTGGCGACACCGGCGACGGCCGCGACAACTGCGCTAGGCCAGCTGGGCTGCCCCTGATGGTGGACGCCAGAGTAGCTGGCCGTTCCAGTGTGGACGAATCTCCACTCCATGCTAGGGAAGAGAGAGCTGCTCACGAGCTGCCCCTGATGGTGAATTACGAGTTTTAGAAGATTAGTTAATTAATTAGTTACTCATCGATCTGTTTTTTCTCCCGGAATCATGGAAAATTTCAAACGTCTAGTGTGACCGGCACTATTTAATTTTGTTCAACAGCTCTGTGTTGTGTCAGTGCGAAATATTATCCTTTCGACCTAGATTTACATACAGGTGTCAGTTGTGATGTCCTTTTGCTGATACAATATATTGTGAAACAACATCTAGCCAGCTGGCTTCCTCGACCAACGCTGGGAGAGTTCATGCAGAGATGCCCACGCACAAGCCTGGAAAGGAGTACGCGTGCACCTCGTTCAGACAAAACAAGCAGGAAATCGGGAAGACAACGCAACTATTTTAGTAAGTTCACAAATACACATTTGACACTTACTAAAACAAATGGTCTGAAATAACATTCGGAAAACACCCAAGATTAACTCAATCAAATGTAACTTGATCGCTGAAAAAAAAAATGTAAACGAGCTTAACGAGGGTATGTCGCAGACAATATGAACTCTTCTTCTTGACTGTAACTTCTGCTACCTTCCTCCAAGCTTGTAGTTCTTCTAGCTAGTTGATGGATAACTCTCTGCAGCACAGTTCTCCCCATTTCGTTGCACTCGCAGGTCATATGTGGCACTCTCATTATTGGTTACTTGGAGGCCTTCGAGTGCCATCTCCACTTGCCGCATGGTTGGCCTCTCTTCTCTCATTTTAATGCATGACACGGCTACATCAGCCACTTCTTGCACCTCACCACCTGCTTCCTCCGCCACTTGTGGATCTACTATTTAACTTAGATTGCCTTCAGCATGTAGTTCACCAAATTTGAGAACCAGACCTTCTCCTTCGGAGGATAGATACATGTTTGGCCTCTTTCTAGTGAGCAGTTCAATAAGAAGCATTCCAAAGCTATAGACATCACTCTTTTCTGATAGTCGTCCTGTGTAATAGTACATAGGATCTAAATATCCTCGAGTCCCTTGCACTGCAGTTGCTGTTACCTCTGTCTGATCAACTGGTATGTACCTTGAAGTACCAAAGTCAGAGACCTTTGATGTGAAGGCATCATCTAGCAG
>NC_041389.1:561592684-561593236 GCF_002162155.2 Triticum dicoccoides
ATGTTGGAAGATTTAATATCTCTATGTATTATTGGAAATGTTACAGCTGAGTGCAGGTAAGAGATAGCTTTGCCTACTTCACTTGCAATCTTCAGTCTGGCTTCCCATGGTATCGATCTTGGCGGTTCTCGATGAAGGTGGTCACTAAGGGTTCCATTGGAAATGAACTCGTAGGCAAGCAAAGGGACTTCTATCTCTAGACAACATCAATAAAGCTTGACAATATTCTTATGGTTGATGTGTGAAAGGATGGCAACCTCATTTAGGAACTCGTCAATTTCTCTCGGGACCATAATGTTCGACTTCTTGATGGCCACGACATGTAAGTCTGATAAAATACCTTTATAGACAACACCATGGCCACCATCTCCAAGCTTACGAGTCTGATCAAAATTGTTTGTTGCCTTCTCTAGCTCTTCCAGGGGAATGATCATCTTCTCTGCAATGCCGGATCTATGAGATACCAGCTGCTCCAACAGTTGTCCATGATTTTGGATGAAGAACTTCTGTTTCATCATTCTCTTCTTGCGGTGCCTAAGATGCCGTCTTATT
>NC_041389.1:561593714-561598595 GCF_002162155.2 Triticum dicoccoides
AGTTCTCCTCTGCGTTGCCATCTGCAGCACCAACCAATCGAACCGCCGCTCATCTTCCTCCACGTCGCGCACAAGGTGTTCGACGAAATTCCCCAAGGTAAAAAAATGACGAAACTTGATGATTTTAATTGGATTTGGATAGTATGTTTGACAATGGTTGTCTGCATTGTAGATAAGCTCGGTTGACTCCTCATTTGTGGACGATTCTTCGTCGGACGAGGAATTTGATTTGCATGAAGAAGAGGACATTGCTATGCTTGTGGCCATGCACAAGGGGAAGAAGCCAAAGCACGGTGGTTCCTTCTATGGTCGTGCGTTCATTTAGAGAGAACGGATTGATGTACAATGGATTGATGTACACAAACGGTTGATGCGCAACTACTTTGGATCACCACCTGTTTTCCCGGATAATTACTTTCAACGCCGTTTCAGAATGTCGAAAGACTTGTTCATCCACATTTGCAATTCCGTGAAGCAGCATAATCCAGCCTTCGAGCAGCGAAGGAACTATGCTGGGTTGCTTGGCCATATCATTGAACAGAAGGTCACTACCGCTCTGCGCATGATGGCATATGGTGTTCCGGCAGATTACATTGATGACAACTTGGCGATGGCAAAGAGCACAACTATCTTCTACGTCAAGCAATTTGCAATGATTATGGTAGAAGTGTTTGGTTCACAGTACTTGAGAGAACTCAATGCTCAGGACACTCAGAGGCTTTTAGAGATGAACAAAGCTCGAGGGTTTCCAGGTATGCTTGGGGTCTGTGGATTGCATACATTGAAAATGGAAGAACTGCCCAAAAGCATGGCATGGACAATTTAAGGGTCGTGGGAAGGATGCCACTATCATTCTTGAGGCAGTTGCCGATCATGAAACATGGATTTGGCATGCATATTTTGGGATGCCTGAATCTTGCAATGACATCAGCGTGCTCGACCGGTCACCTTAGTTAGCAAATGGAGAAGCACCACCAGTGATCTTCAAAGCAAATGGCCGCACATACAACTATGGGTACTATCTTGCAGATGGGATCTACCCAACGTGGAGTACATTCGTCAAGCCGGTTGCAAAACCCGAAGGTAAGAAAGAACTTGTCTTTCACAATGCATAAGCGGCCGCTAGAAAATATGTTGAGAGGGCTTTCGGAATTTTGCAATCTCAATTTGCTATTGTGCAAGGACCATCTAGATTCTGGGATCAAAAGATCCTTTCGTACATCATGACTGCTTGCGTGATTATGCATAATATGATCATTGAGAACGAGCGTGAAAAACATTTATATTACAACTTCTATCACTTGATGGGCATTCATGTTAACCCCACGCAAAAAAGAACAGCGCATCAGACGTTTCATGAAGGTGTATAGCAAGATTAGAGACACCGATGTGCATGAACAACTGCAGAAAGATTTGATGGAAGAGCATTGGAAATGGCATGGTGAAAGAGCCGCATAGATTCATTATTTGTTTGTGAAAAACTATGTTGTATTTGTGTTGCAGTTGATCTCATGGATTTGAACAACTATGTAATAATTTTATAATGTGGACATGTATAATTTTTTATGTTGTTTTTAGATGTTTTTTGCAATATGTGCGACTGTACAGTGGCTCAGCAACAGCCGCGCGGCCATCGGCCGGTTTTGCATCTTTGTTTTGGACCATCTGTTGGAGTTGCTCTTTTTTTACATCTCCATTTTGGACCATCTGTTGGAGTTGAGCCTGTTTTGAAGATGTAAAAAAGCACTTTTTGATGCTCCAAATTTGGACCATCACCTGTTTGGGCCGTCAAAATTTGGACCATCTATTGAAGATGTTCTAAGTTAAGTGTTTTCAACTCAACAATTGCATGCTTGTGACAATCAATCTATAGACCCTTTAATCCAATATAACAACCATTATGTGCAGTTTAATACTCCATCCATCCAAAAATACTTGTCGGAGATAAGAGTGTACCTAGACGTATTTTAGGTCTAGATACACCCATTTTTATCCATTTCTCCGACAAGTATTTCCGGACAGAGGAATATTATATTTCTGAAATATTATATTTCAATGCAAGTTCCACTAAATAAGGTAATATGTGTCACAAATTTACAACTACAGTATAAAAAGTGAAATTGACTCTTGAAATAACAATCATTTCTAAGGAATAGAAAATCCCCAAATCTAGTAGTAACTAGTAAGGCTAGAAGATCCATGTACTGTAATTGCACTAGGGATGGTGCTGTATAAAAAGCAAAGACATATTGGGTGTATATGGAGCCTAACCTTGGTATCCGTTGGTGACATAAGGCTAGTTTCAATGCATTGGTGTTTAGATGAGGTGCTAAGTATATTAAAAACTTTAGCAACTAAAGCCCTTAATGCATAGGTGCTTAACTTGTTGGTGTTAAGTATGCTTCATTTAATGATTTTACAACTAACGTTCTTCATCCATTGATGGGATCCTTTCAATTGAAGTGTTTTGCCTAGGTTCTCGTGCTTGACATTGTTTCTTTTTGGGGTCACCACATTCATCTCTCCCCTCTTAATTACCTTGCCACATCGGACTTTTTTCCTACATGACAGTCTTAGCACCTGTATAAGGTGCAGCATTGGAAGGGGCCTAAGGAGAGCCGTCGTAACCGTCCTCACAGGCGCACATGAAACCTTTGTAGCCGGGAGAGCATATGTTGTGTTTGCTCTTGCAAATACTCCTGGCTGCGTCCACCGGGCACTCGCTGGACCATTTCCACCGGCGGTACCATCACGGCAGGGGACCTCCCACCCCAGGACAAGTGGGACTTCCACGGAAGCAAATGCCGAGGGCGGAGGCCGGCTGCAAGAGTAACTTATGGACGTACCAGCCCTCCATTGCGACGAACACGAGCCCGGGTATCAGTTTGTCCTCCGTACGGTTCCGGCCGAACCATCTCAGCTGCACGTCATAGGAGACACGGCCGAGGATATTGTCTGCCATCGTCTTACGGATGTACTCCCTCCGCTTCAGAATGATTTGTCCAAGAAATGAATGTATCTAGATATATTTTAGTGGAGAGGACGTAGTTTGCTCCCGACTCCTCCTGAGTCGCCCCTGCGCGGCGACCGGGGGAACCCTAGCGCCGCCGTGACTTCGTCCCTCCCCCGACCTTTCCTTCTCGCCGCCGCCGGGGAGCGCCGCAGGGCAAAGCCCGGTCGGCGTCGGCGGTGGCGGGATCTCTTCTCCCACGGCTTGCTGGATCTGGCGTGGGCGGATCGCGACGGTGTTTGGCAGCATGCTGGAGGCGGGGCGGGCCGGCGCGGGCTTGGGGGCGACGGCAATTTCTCCTGGTGTGCGTGGGAGTCCGCTCGGGGAGCGCGGCGGCGGCCCTCGGCAAGCGGTGGCGGGCGCTGGGCTCTCGGCGGCGCTCCGGCGTGTCAAGGTGGCGGTGGTCCCTGTGCGCGGTCGGCGGCTCCGTCTCTGACCCGGATGGCGCGGGGGATGGAGGCGGCCCGACGTGGCCGGCGATTTGGATGCGGTGGTGCCGGCGGCTCGCTGATCTGCCAGTGCTCCAGGGTTCTTCCTGGTGGTGCTGGTGGTGACGGTGACCCGTGCACGAGAGTTGGATCCCTTCGAACCGATCTGGGTAAAAACTTGCCTTCGGCGTCTGCTAAGGCCGGCGGTGGCGGCAATATCTGCGTCGTTCCCTTCTTGAAGGCATCGCCGTGGAGAAGTTCAAGGCCACTCTCTGCTACCTCTGGGGGAAACCCTAGATCGGATGATCGGATGACAGCGGCGCTCTGGTGTCGTTCCTCCCTTGGGGCGTCATTCTTGGAGGTACACACGTGATCTAGGGACCAAAGGACGGATTCTTTGATGGAGCGGTACTTCATCCTACACACTGATGGCGGCGGATCTTGACGGCGTGGTGTAGTGCAGATTCGGAGTTCGTTGTGGGAGGATGGACTCGCGCAGGAGGACGACGATGTCGGGCGTCGTGGTGGCGTCGATGACAGAGAGACCTGGCAAGGTACATGCAACAGTACATCTCTGAAGATGGATTGGTGGTAGGTGGCTGCGGCGGCCTCATACCCGGTAGGCGTCCTGGTTGAGGAGTGCGCCGGGCTGGTAGGTGCCCCGTACCCGGCAGGCGTCCTGGTTGGGACCTCAGATCTTAAACGTTTAGGTTTGGCAGCGATGTCTGTTTGGTATTAGGCCCAGATTATCTGCGCCAGTCATCAATTGGATAGGTGTAGCGACAGTTGTTGCTTAGACGGTGGCTTTATTCTTGCTGTTGTATGGCTTCGTAAGGTCTTGCGAGAATAATTAATAAAATGGCCGTATGCATCGCCCAAATGCAGAGGCCGGGGGTCATCCTTCTTTTCTAAAAAAAATATATTTTAGTTATAGATACAATCATTATTATCCATTTTTATGACAAGAAATTCCGAATGAAAGGAGTATATGATAAGGGGTCTTGCAGCAGTAGTACAATCCGGAGCAGTACTTACCTGGACCGCCGCCCCCGGGCGGCAAGCCGGTGAACCAGCTGGCGTCGGAGCAGAACGAGGAGCAGCTGCCAATGCTGAGATTACTGGTTTTATCCCGTAGAGTCGCCTCCACGTTGCAGCCACAGTCACGACGAGCTCGTTACGGCTCACCGCCACAGCGTAGGCTCCGTCGGCGTCGAGGCTGCTAGAAAGGAACGTGCCATGCCCACCGCTCGTGAGACTTGTGCAAATAAATTGCATTCCAACGCGGAAGCAACACGTACGGCACCGCGGGAGTTGTTGGGTGGGGTGGTGAACATTGTTCTTTGGATAGACTAATCTATTGTGCCCAACATGCGTGCATGCATGATAAAAGTTCTGAAACGAGATTCTGCAAGATTTTTTTGTGTGCATCTTAGCTGTGCAGAG
>NC_041389.1:561603020-561625971 GCF_002162155.2 Triticum dicoccoides
GGGTCACCACATTCATCTCTCCCCTCTTAATTACCTTGCCACATCGGACTTTTTTCCTACATGACAGTCTTAGCACCTGTATAAGGTGCAGCATTGGAAGGGGCCTAAGGAGAGCCGTCGTAACCGTCCTCACAGGCGCACATGAAACCTTTGTAGCCGGGAGAGCATATGTTGTGTTTGCTCTTGCAAATACTCCTGGCTGCGTCCACCGGGCACTCGCTGGACCATTTCCACCGGCGGTACCATCACGGCAGGGGACCTCCCACCCCAGGACAAGTGGGACTTCCACGGAAGCAAATGCCGAGGGCGGAGGCCGGCTGCAAGAGTAACTTATGGACGTACCAGCCCTCCATTGCGACGAACACGAGCCCGGGTATCAGTTTGTCCTCCGTACGGTTCCGGCCGAACCATCTCAGCTGCACGTCATAGGAGACACGGCCGAGGATATTGTCTGCCATCGTCTTACGGATGTACTCCCTCCGCTTCAGAATGATTTGTCCAAGAAATGAATGTATCTAGATATATTTTAGTGGAGAGGACGTAGTTTGCTCCCGACTCCTCCTGAGTCGCCCCTGCGCGGCGACCGGGGGAACCCTAGCGCCGCCGTGACTTCGTCCCTCCCCCGACCTTTCCTTCTCGCCGCCGCCGGGGAGCGCCGCAGGGCAAAGCCCGGTCGGCGTCGGCGGTGGCGGGATCTCTTCTCCCACGGCTTGCTGGATCTGGCGTGGGCGGATCGCGACGGTGTTTGGCAGCATGCTGGAGGCGGGGCGGGCCGGCGCGGGCTTGGGGGCGACGGCAATTTCTCCTGGTGTGCGTGGGAGTCCGCTCGGGGAGCGCGGCGGCGGCCCTCGGCAAGCGGTGGCGGGCGCTGGGCTCTCGGCGGCGCTCCGGCGTGTCAAGGTGGCGGTGGTCCCTGTGCGCGGTCGGCGGCTCCGTCTCTGACCCGGATGGCGCGGGGGATGGAGGCGGCCCGACGTGGCCGGCGATTTGGATGCGGTGGTGCCGGCGGCTCGCTGATCTGCCAGTGCTCCAGGGTTCTTCCTGGTGGTGCTGGTGGTGACGGTGACCCGTGCACGAGAGTTGGATCCCTTCGAACCGATCTGGGTGAAAACTTGCCTTCGGCGTCTGCTAAGGCCGGCGGTGGCGGCAATATCTGCGTCGTTCCCTTCTTGAAGGCATCGCCGTGGAGAAGTTCAAGGCCACTCTCTGCTACCTCTGGGGGAAACCCTAGATCGGATGATCGGATGACGGCGGCGCTCTGGTGTCGTTCCTCCCTTGGGGCGTCATTCTTGGAGGTACACACGTGATCTAGGGACCAAAGGACGGATTCTTTGATGGAGCGGTACTTCATCCTACACACTGATGGCGGCGGATCTTGACGGCGTGGTGTAGTGCAGATTCGGAGTTCGTTGTGGGAGGATGGACTCGCGCAGGAGGACGACGATGTCGGGCGTCGTGGTGGCGTCGATGGCAGAGAGACCTGGCAAGGTACATGCAACAATACATCTCTGAAGATGGATTGGTGGCAGGTGGCTGCGGCGGCCTCATACCCGGTAGGCGTCCTGGTTGAGGAGTGCGCCGGGCTGGTAGGTGCCCCGTACCCGGCAGGCGTCCTGGTTGGGACCTCAGATCTTAAACGTTTAGGTTTGGCAGCGATGTCTGTTTGGTATTAGGCCCAGATTATCTGCGCCAGTCATCAATTGGATAGGTGTAGCGACAGTTGTTGCTTAGACGGTGGCTTTATTCTTGCTGTTGTATGGCTTCGTAAGGTCTTGCGAGAATAATTAATAAAATGGCCGTATGCATCGCCCAAATGCAGAGGCCGGAGGTCATCCTTCTTTTCTAAAAAAAATATATTTTAGTTATAGATACAATCATTATTATCCATTTTTATGACAAGAAATTCCGAATGAAAGGAGTATATGATAAGGGGTCTTGCAGCAGTAGTACAATCCGGAGCAGTACTTACCTGGACCGCCGCCCCCGGGCGGCAAGCCGGTGAACCAGCTGGCGTCGGAGCAGAACGAGGAGCAGCTGCCAATGCTGAGATTACTGGTTTTATCCCGTAGAGTCGCCTCCACGTTGCAGCCACAGTCACGACGAGCTCGTTACGGCTCACCGCCACAGCGTAGGCTCCGTCGGCGTCGAGGCTGCTAGAAAGGAACGTGCCATGCCCACCGCTCGTGAGACTTGTGCAAATAAATTGCATTCCAACGCGGAAGCAACACGTACGGCACCGCGGGAGTTGTTGGGTGGGGTGGTGAACATTGTTCTTTGGATAGACTAATCTATTGTGCCCAACATGCGTGCATGCATGATAAAAGTTCTGAAACGAGATTCTGCAAGATTTTTTTGTGTGCATCTTAGCTGTGCAGAGACCTAGCTTTACATACAGGTGTCAGTTGTGATGTCCTTTTGCTGATACAATATATTGTGAAACAACATCTAGCCAGATGGCTTCCTCGACCAACGCTGGGAGAGTTCATGCAGAGATGCCCACGCACAAGCCTGGAAAGGAGTACGCGGGCACCTCGTTCAGACAAAACAAGCAGGAAATCGGGAAGACAACGCAACTATTTTAGTAAGTTCACAAATACACATTTGACACTTACTAAAACAAATGGTCTGAAATAACATTCGGAAAACACCCAAGATTAACTCAATCAAATGTAACTTGATCGCTGAAAAAAAAAATGTAAACGAGCTTAACGAGGGTATGTCGCAGACAATATGAACTCTTCTTCTTGACTGTAACTTCTGCTACCTTCCTCCAAGCTTGTAGTTCTTCTAGCTAGTTGATGGATAACTCGCTGCAGCACAGTTCTCCCCATTTCGTTGCACTCGCAGGTCATATGTAGCACTCTCATTATTGGTTACTTGGAGGCCTTCGAGTGCCATCTCCACTTGCCGCATGGTTGGCCTCTCTTCTCTCATTTTAATGCATGACACGGCTACATCAGCCACTTCTTGCACCTCACCACCTGCTTCCTCCGCCACTTGTGGATCTACTATTTAACTTAGATTGCCTTCAGCATGTAGTTCACCAAATTTGAGAACCAGACCTTCTCCTTCGGAGGATAGATACATGTTTGGCCTCTTTCTAGTGAGCAGTTCAATAAGAAGCATTCCAAAGCTATAGACATCACTCTTTTCTGATAGTCGTCCTGTGTAATAGTACATAGGATCTAAATATCCTCGAGTCCCTTGCACTGCAGTTGCTGTTACCTCTGTCTGATCAACTGGTATGTACCTTGAAGTACCAAAGTCAGAGACCTTTGATGTGAAGGCATCATCTAGCAGTATGTTGGAAGATTTAATATCTCTATGTATTATTGGAAATGTTACAGCTGAGTGCAGGTAAGAGATAGCTTTGCCTACTTCACTTGCAATCTTCAGTCTGGCTTCCCATGGTATCGATCTTGGCGGTTCTCGATGAAGGTGGTCACTAAGGGTTCCATTGGAAATGAACTCGTAGGCAAGCAAAGGGACTTCTATCTCTAGACAACATCAATAAAGCTTGACAATATTCTTATGGTTGATGTGTGAAAGGATGGCAACCTCATTTAGGAACTCGTCAATTTCTCTCGGGACCATAATGTTCGACTTCTTGATGGCCACGACATGTAAGTCTGATAAAATACCTTTATAGACAACACCATGGCCACCATCTCCAAGCTTACGAGTCTGATCAAAATTGTTTGTTGCCTTCTCTAGCTCTTCCAGGGGAATGATCATCTTCTCTGCAATGCCGGATCTATGAGATACCAGCTGCTCCAACAGTTGTCCATGATTTTGGATGAAGAACTTCTGTTTCATCATTCTCTTCTTGCGGTGCCTAAGATGCCGTCTTATTGTGAACCGTCTGGGGCAAAAAACGCTGCTCCAATAGACGGTCCAAATGTAAAAAAATTGGATCGCGGCCTCAAGGTGATGTAAAATTGGAAACTTTGTGATGCAAATTTACATCACGAGATACAACTGGTTCAAAACCGCGGCCGCCCACCAAACGCCCAACTGCCACTTCATTCCACTTCCGTCTGGCAACCGCCCGCCCGCGACCGAGCACCAGCTGCTGAAAGTCGCCACCGCCACCAGCCAAGTCGCCGTCGCCGCCACCACCCCACATTGCCGCCGCTGCCCTCCGCCGCCCTAGCCTTCGTCGCCTCCCCCGTCGGAGGGCGTCTCGCATCCGCCCCGGTGCCGCCGTTTCGGGAGGCAGCCGCAGCTGGATTCGCCGACTCCGGCGGTCCGCCTTGCTCCATTCTCCTCTGCTGCACCGCCGCCTTCCGCCGCCCTAGCCCTCATCGCCTCCCCCGCCGGAAGGCGTCAAGCAGCCGCCCCGGTGCCGTTGTTTAGGGAAACAGCCGCGGCTGGAATCTCCGACTCCGGCGGTCCGCCGTGCTCCCTTCTCCTCTGCGTCGTCATGATCCCTTCCCCTCTGCACCGTCGTCCGCAGAAGTTCTCCTCTGCGTTGCCATCTGCAGCACCAACCAATCGAACCGCCGCTCATCTTCCTCCACGTCGCGCACAAGGTGTTCGACGAAATTCCCCAAGGTAAAAAAATGACGAAACTTGATGATTTTAATTGGATTTGGATAGTATGTTTGACAATGGTTGTCTGCATTGTAGATAAGCTCGGTTGACTCCTCATTTGTGGACGATTCTTCGTCGGACGAGGAATTTGATTTGCATGAAGAAGAGGACATTGCTATGCTTGTGGCCATGCACAAGGGGAAGAAGCCAAAGCACGGTGGTTCCTTCTATGGTCGTGCGTTCATTTAGAGAGAACGGATTGATGTACAATGGATTGATGTACACAAACGGTTGATGCGCAACTACTTTGGATCACCACCTGTTTTCCCGGATAATTACTTTCAACGCCGTTTCAGAATGTCGAAAGACTTGTTCATCCACATTTGCAATTCCGTGAAGCAGCATAATCCAGCCTTCGAGCAGCGAAGGAACTATGCTGGGTTGCTTGGCCATATCATTGAACAGAAGGTCACTACCGCTCTGCGCATGATGGCATATGGTGTTCCGGCAGATTACATTGATGACAACTTGGCGATGGCAAAGAGCACAACTATCTTCTACGTCAAGCAATTTGCAATGATTATGGTAGAAGTGTTTGGTTCACAGTACTTGAGAGAACTCAATGCTCAGGACACTCAGAGGCTTTTAGAGATGAACAAAGCTCGAGGGTTTCCAGGTATGCTTGGGGTCTGTGGATTGCATACATTGAAAATGGAAGAACTGCCCAAAAGCATGGCATGGACAATTTAAGGGTCGTGGGAAGGATGCCACTATCATTCTTGAGGCAGTTGCCGATCATGAAACATGGATTTGGCATGCATATTTTGGGATGCCTGAATCTTGCAATGACATCAGCGTGCTCGACCGGTCACCTTAGTTAGCAAATGGAGAAGCACCACCAGTGATCTTCAAAGCAAATGGCCGCACATACAACTATGGGTACTATCTTGCAGATGGGATCTACCCAACGTGGAGTACATTCGTCAAGCCGGTTGCAAAACCCGAAGGTAAGAAAGAACTTGTCTTTCACAATGCATAAGCGGCCGCTAGAAAATATGTTGGGAGGGCTTTCGGGATTTTGCAATCTCAATTTGCTATTGTGCAAGGACCATCTAGATTCTGGGATCAAAAGATCCTTTCGTACATCATGACTGCTTGCGTGATTATGCATAATATGATCATTGAGAACGAGCGTGAAAAACATTTATATTACAACTTCTATCACTTGATGGGCATTCATGTTAACCCCACGCAAAAAAGAACAGCGCATCAGACGTTTCATGAAGGTGTATAGCAAGATTAGAGACACCGATGTGCATGAACAACTGCAGAAAGATTTGATGGAAGAGCATTGGAAATGGCATGGTGAAAGAGCCGCATAGATTCATTATTTGTTTGTGAAAAACTATGTTGTATTTGTGTTGCAGTTGATCTCATGGATTTGAACAACTATGTAATAATTTTATATTGTGGACATGTATAATTTTTTATGTTGTTTTTAGATGTTTTTTGCAATATGTGCGACTGTACAGTGGCTCAGCAACAGCCGCGCGGCCATCGGCCGGTTTTGCATCTTTGTTTTGGACCATCTGTTGGAGTTGCTCTTTTTTTACATCTCCATTTTGGACCATCTGTTGGAGTTGAGCCTGTTTTGAAGATGTAAAAAAGCACTTTTTGATGCTCCAAATTTGGACCATCACCTGTTTGGGCCGTCAAAATTTGGACCATCTATTGAAGATGTTCTAAGTTAAGTATTTTCATCTCAACAATTGCATGCTTGTGACAATCAATCTATAGACCCTTTAATCCAATATAACAACCATTATGTGCAGTTTAATACTCCATCCGTCCAAAAATACTTGTCGGAGATAAGAGTGTACCTAGACGTATTTTAGGTCTAGATACACCCATTTTTATCCATTTCTCCGACAAGTATTTCCGGACAGAGGAATATTATATTTCTGAAATATTATATTTCAATGCAAGTTCCACTAAATAAGGTAATATGTGTCACAAATTTACAACTACAGTATAAAAAGTGAAATTGACTCTTGAAATAACAATCATTTCTAAGGAATAGAAAATCCCCAAATCTAGTAGTACTAGTAAGGCTAGAAGATCCATGTACTGTAATTGCACTAGGGATGGTGCTGTATAAAAAGCAAAGACATATTGGGTGTATATGGAGCCTAACCTTGGTATCCGTTGGTGACATAAGGCTAGTTTCAATGCATTGGTGTTTAGATGAGGTGCTAAGTATATTAAAAACTTTAGCAACTAAAGCCCTTAATGCATAGGTGCTTAACTTGTTGGTGTTAAGTATGCTTCATTTAATGATTTTACAACTAACGTTCTTCATCCATTGATGGGATCCTTTCAATTGAAGTGTTTTGCCTAGGTTCTCGTGCTTGACATTGTTTCTTTTTGGGGTCACCACATTCATCTCTCCCCTCTTAATTACCTTGCCACATCGGACTTTTTTCCTACATGACAGTCTTAGCACCTGTATAAGGTGCAGCATTGGAAGGGGCCTAAGGAGAGCCGTCGTAACCGTCCTCACAGGCGCACATGAAACCTTTGTAGCCGGGAGAGCATATGTTGTGTTTGCTCTTGCAAATACTCCTGGCTGCGTCCACCGGGCACTCGCTGGACCATTTCCACCGGCGGTACCATCACGGCAGGGGACCTCCCACCCCAGGACAAGTGGGACTTCCACGGAAGCAAATGCCGAGGGCGGAGGCCGGCTGCAAGAGTAACTTATGGACGTACCAGCCCTCCATTGCGACGAACACGAGCCCGGGTATCAGTTTGTCCTCCGTACGGTTCCGGCCGAACCATCTCAGCTGCACGTCATAGGAGACACGGCCGAGGATATTGTCTGCCATCGTCTTACGGATGTACTCCCTCCGCTTCAGAATGATTTGTCCAAGAAATGAATGTATCTAGATATATTTTAGTGGAGAGGACGTAGTTTGCTCCCGACTCCTCCTGAGTCGCCCCTGCGCGGCGACCGGGGGAACCCTAGCGCCGCCGTGACTTCGTCCCTCCCCCGACCTTTCCTTCTCGCCGCCGCCGGGGAGCGCCGCAGGGCAAAGCCCGGTCGGCGTCGGCGGTGGCGGGATCTCTTCTCCCACGGCTTGCTGGATCTGGCGTGGGCGGATCGCGACGGTGTTTGGCAGCATGCTGGAGGCGGGGCGGGCCGGCGCGGGCTTGGGGGCGACGGCAATTTCTCCTGGTGTGCGTGGGAGTCCGCTCGGGGAGCGCGGCGGCGGCCCTCGGCAAGCGGTGGCGGGCGCTGGGCTCTCGGCGGCGCTCCGGCGTGTCAAGGTGGCGGTGGTCCCTGTGCGCGGTCGGCGGCTCCGTCTCTGACCCGGATGGCGCGGGGGATGGAGGCGGCCCGACGTGGCCGGCGATTTGGATGCGGTGGTGCCGGCGGCTCGCTGATCTGCCAGTGCTCCAGGGTTCTTCCTGGTGGTGCTGGTGGTGACGGTGACCCGTGCACGAGAGTTGGATCCCTTCGAACCGATCTGGGTGAAAACTTGCCTTCGGCGTCTGCTAAGGCCGGCGGTGGCGGCAATATCTGCGTCGTTCCCTTCTTGAAGGCATCGCCGTGGAGAAGTTCAAGGCCACTCTCTGCTACCTCTGGGGGAAACCCTAGATCGGATGATCGGATGACGGCGGCGCTCTGGTGTCGTTCCTCCCTTGGGGCGTCATTCTTGGAGGTACACACGTGATCTAGGGACCAAAGGACGGATTCTTTGATGGAGCGGTACTTCATCCTACACACTGATGGCGGCGGATCTTGACGGCGTGGTGTAGTGCAGATTCGGAGTTCGTTGTGGGAGGATGGACTCGCGCAGGAGGACGACGATGTCGGGCGTCGTGGTGGCGTCGATGGCAGAGAGACCTGGCAAGGTACATGCAACAATACATCTCTGAAGATGGATTGGTGGCAGGTGGCTGCGGCGGCCTCATACCCGGTAGGCGTCCTGGTTGAGGAGTGCGCCGGGCTGGTAGGTGCCCCGTCCCCGGCAGGCGTCCTGGTTGGGACCTCAGATCTTAAACGTTTAGGTTTGGCAGCGATGTCTGTTTGGTATTAGGCCCAGATTATCTGCGCCAGTCATCAATTGGATAGGTGTAGCGACAGTTGTTGCTTAGACGGTGGCTTTATTCTTGCTGTTGTATGGCTTCGTAAGGTCTTGCGAGAATAATTAATAAAATGGCCGTATGCATCGCCCAAATGCAGAGGCCGGGGGTCATCCTTCTTTTCTAAAAAAAATATATTTTAGTTATAGATACAATCATTATTATCCATTTTTATGACAAGAAATTCCGAATGAAAGGAGTATATGATAAGGGGTCTTGCAGCAGTAGTACAATCCGGAGCAGTACTTACCTGGACCGCCGCCCCCGGGCGGCAAGCCGGTGAACCAGCTGGCGTCGGAGCAGAACGAGGAGCAGCTGCCAATGCTGAGATTACTGGTTTTATCCCGTAGAGTCGCCTCCACGTTGCAGCCACAGTCACGACGAGCTCGTTACGGCTCACCGCCACAGCGTAGGCTCCGTCGGCGTCGAGGCTGCTAGAAAGGAACGTGCCATGCCCACCGCTCGTGAGACTTGTGCAAATAAATTGCATTCCAACGCGGAAGCAACACGTACGGCACCGCGGGAGTTGTTGGGTGGGGTGGTGAACATTGTTCTTTGGATAGACTAATCTATTGTGCCCAACATGCGTGCATGCATGATAAAAGTTCTGAAACGAGATTCTGCAAGATTTTTTTGTGTGCATCTTAGCTGTGCAGAGGCCGGATGTGTGTTCACTATATTATGTATCTTCTTGATGCTTTATTTTAAGTCAATAAATTTCATCCTTTGTCGAAAAATCGATCGGCACCTTCGCTATCGACGAGTATAGGATAAGCATGTTTACTCACGGCACCAATAGCATCCTTGTGCTGCCAGCTACAACAAACTACTATGAAGAATCCTCCTCTATACTTTGCTACTCAAACTAGCTTAAGAGTCAACTATTCCAATTCTGTCAATGCGTGTGAAAGAAAATGTAGTTTCTTTCTCAAATGTTATGGTGTCATCTGGGCAGTTTCCCCTTCACTTATCTGGGACCACCCATCATCAGCAAGCCAAAGATAGATTGTTTCATCCCAGTGAATCGGTGAAATTAAAGAGCATGGTATGATCCCTCCACACTTCGAATTAGGGAAAGCTCTGACTGATTAAACTAATTCTGTCCTCCCTGCGAACCTTTCACATGGGCACATTCTTCTTGCTCACGTCCATAATTGATCAGGTCAATAGATATACACTCTCTTTAGAAAAAATATGGCATGAATGATAAGGCACCCTCTTACTAAAGTATGTAACCAAACATAACTGCTTCGATACACCACCAAAACACACGCGGGTGAGATTAGCCCGTACTCCTTCATAAAAAGGCGGGACGATCTTATTTTAAAAAAGTCGTCGTCTGCCCATCCTCGACGGTATGAGCCTGTCTTCGGTGGTATGCGGGTGTGTACCTACAATACTTACACACGAACCGGCCGTACGTGTGTCATCTCGCGTCGTGTCGCACCGCACCGCAGGCAGTCAGCGTGTCCTATGGGACCGGCGTAGTTGTTGTAGAACGTGTATGCCTCCGCTTGTGAATCACAAGTCATAGACATTATCCTCCAATGCCTATCCAGCGTCTCTTGCTGCTATATTCAACATACCCGATGTCCATGTCTGATTCACCATCATCATCATGGCCATCATGCCCAGTAGGACGATCGACCTCCTCCTAGAAAATTACAAATAAACACGTGTTAGTTGCCATCACTTAGGTCATATGGTTGCATGCCATACAAAATATTCAACGTACCAGGCTCACTTATCGGCGTAAGATTCCTGAAAATCATTCTGCTTATTCTGAACATCGAAATCTGCGTGTAGATTTAAAAAAAAAGACATGTAAGTTGCCATGTGGTTGTTTTCCATTAAGAAGAACACAAATCAACGTACATGCCAGTTATCTCCCGGCGCTACTCTCATTAATTTGAAAGTCATCCGCCGCTAGGTTTTCATAGGAAGACAATGATCCATCTTCCTTATTATATGCATTCTTGCTAATGGAGCCATTATCTTTACCTCTTTACCTAATAATAAAGAGAATTGGGTTACTTGTCGTACGTCGTCGGCATTTTTACAGAAAACCCCCTGCTGTTTTGGGTATTCAACCCGCAGTACTATTATAACTCAACCCGAAGCGGTACTGACAAGAGAAAAAAAGAAATAACCCACAGACCCGCACGTCCCTACCTCCCAATCCCCTAAAAAACCCAATGCCATCTCCACCTCCTGCCGCCGGCCACACCACGCGCCGCCGTGTGTCGCCGGCCCACCCCCACGCCGTTGCGCGCCGCCGGTGCATCAGTCCTCCCCCACATCTTCTGCAGTCTTTAAATTAACTATTAGTCCCACCTCGCAGCTTTGTATCGAATCGAATCCTACAAATTTATATATGTTCGAAAGTAGACAATCAACAAGCCGAATAACAAAGCAAGATGAGATGAGAGAGCGGCTTAAGCAGAGATGGCTGATCAAGAGAATAAGAGAGAGATCAGGCCACCCTTGGGGAAGAGGAACGGATCCCCGTGGGTGCGGCTGGAACAAACGGGGGGCGCCGGGACGAGCCGTACGACAGTAATCGCCCTTCCCTCGGGGAAGCAGAACAGAGTCGTGGGCCGCTGGAGCGAAGCAGGGGCGACCGTCGTGGCCTACGGTGGAGGTGTGGCGCTGGTATCGAGCGGGACCTGGCGGTTGGACGTCGCGGGTGCTCCTGACGGTGGCTCCCGACACGGTCGGAGAAGGTGGGGTGGCGCGGATCTGGCGCTGAACAGCATCAGGAGCTTGGGCGTCGGGGTCGGAGGTCCATGGCGCGGGTGTGATGCTCCTGTACAGAAAAGATACGGGGAGGTGAGAGGTGAGGGAGAGATCCAGAAGGGGAAGGAACGGAGAGGAAGAAGGTCAGCGGACCAGCGGCCGGTCGCCGGACGGGAGGCAGGCCCCGGGGGCGAGGGGAGCTCCTTGCTCCGGTGTGGTTGGTGCTGGCGGCGGCGTACGGGCGGCAGCGTTGTGCAGCGCGGCTGGCTTGTGCATGAGCTCCTGGCTGGCGGCTGGCCTGCGCGCGAGGGCTGGCTGGGCCTGTGGCGGAGGCGCGAGAGGAGGTCTGGTGGTGCTGGTCGGTGGAGCGCTGGGTGGATGTGTGGAGAAGATAAGATTCTCGGTGGGATTGAGTGCTTGTCGCTACTGCTTGCTTTTTCTAGACGATGCGATGTCGCTGCTACTAGAAGTCGATCTCTTTTGTTTTTGCATAGGGCTAGATCTCTGCTAGCATACAATTTACTACTACTTGGCTGCTGTTTAAGCCTACCGTAGCTTAATCTTAATTATGAATATTAGTAGTTACAGTATTTAAAAGATGTGTGAATGAAATATTGGAAAGATTTGTTCAAAAAAATATTGAAAATAAATACTATTTATGAACGGAAAAGATATTTGGGGGTCACCTATGGACTACCTGATCAGCAATATATTCCTCAAGTCTCGATATTCCTGATGCCGTTGATGAGAGAGAGAGAGAAGCATGTGGTCGTGGCTACTTCGACCATGTCCTCGGTCCTTCTACTCCCTTCCCTCATATCATCTCACCTGCAATTCTTCATGTCCTGATCCTGTTCGAGCTCTGATGATGGTGTCAAGGGAAGTAACCGTGTTGGCGCAGTTGGTGTGTGCTTCTACTGCTGGCGGTACCATATCAAGAAAAGAGCACCAAGCAATGTAAACTCTTTACTATCTATAATACATCGTCTTATCTTTGACTGCCCCAAAGTTGTAAAATATTACCCACCAACGCCACCTATAAGTGATTAAAATATTTCTCACAGGGGAATCCTCTGCCTTGGCCGGCTCATGCAGTAGGGACCTCCCATATTGCGTTGTGCGTGCGGGGAGAAGACGCACCACGTCCGTTTGAACCGGCCCATGTCCGGGTGGCCTGGTTTTTAAATTTTCTTATTTTCTTTTTTCTTTTTTCCGTTTTCCTTTTTGCTACTTTAAATAATTTAGGACTTCAAAAAGTTCCGAAAATTTAAAAAATGACTTGAAAAACTACTGAAAGTTAAAAAAAATGAGAATTTTGAAATAAAATGTTTAATAAATCATAAAATGTTTGTGAATTGGAAACATGTCCGCATTTTTATAAAAAATTATTCAAAAATGTTTGAAATTTCAAAATCTAATATTTAGGAAATTAAAAAATCATAAATTTTAAAAAAGTTCAAGTATTAAAAAATGTTAATGAAATTGAACAAAATTTTGCCAATTCAAAAAATATTCATGAAAAAATATCCTAATATTTAATAAAATGTCAATGACTTAAAAAGTAGTTTATTCGTTCATAAAATTTTTGTTGATTCAAAAAATGATCACGCATTTCAAAAAATGTTCATTAAATTAAAAAATTGTTCCAAAAATTTCCAAAACAATGTTCATCCATTCTAGAAATGTTCGCTGATTCAAGAAAATTGGTAAAAATGTTTGCAAATAGTTTAAAATGTTCATGAATTCAATTATTTTTTATTTTAGAAAATGTTTGAAAATTTGTAAAAATGTTAATGAATTTGACAAATGTTCATAATTTCAAATATGTTTACGAGTTCTAAAAAATGTTCATGATTTCACGAAATTGAGAGTGATACTGTATCTCGGTGATGCTGCAAAATGTGAGCATGGTTATTGGAGATTATGATTTTTCTCCCGTTGCAACGCACGGGCCCTTTTGCTAGTTTTGGTTCAAATATGTCGAAATGTAATTAGTTTGCTCTGGTCTAGATTAAAAGCATGTGTTTTATCTAAATATTATTCAAGTATGAATGAATATCGTCCAATTTATTTAAATACCCATCAAATTTGTTCGCTTTCATTAAATTTCTTCCGAAATGCAATTGCACTTACATGGATATTTTTGGATGGCCGCCTCGTGCATCAGTGCCCACAGACTGGTCCCCGGTCCATGGACGGATGCTTTGTCCGTTTTGTGGCTTGGCGTTGGAGAAGCACTAAGAATCACGTTGTATGTTTCTCCCGCTAAAATACTATTTTATGCACAACTTCTCTTCCATTCGATGGAAGTACCGAGCTTAAGTATGCGCCAATGAAGGACGTTAGTGTTGTTGGGTTTCGTAGTAATTTCAAAAAAATTTCTACGCGCACACAGGATCATGTGATGCATAGCAACGAGAGGAGAGTGTTGTCTACGTACCCAACGCAGACCGACTGCGGAAGCAATGACACGACGTAGAGGAAGCAGTCGTACGTCTTCACGATCCAACCGATCAAGCACCGAAACTACGGCACCTCCGAGTTCGAGCACACGTTCAGCTCGATGACGATCCCCGGACTCCGATCCAGCAAAGTGTCGGGGAAGAGTTTCGTCAGCACGACGGCGTGGTGACGATCTTGATGAACTACAGCAGCAGGGCTTCGCCTAAACTCTGCTACAGTATTATCGAGGAATATGGTGGCAGGGGGCACCGCACACGGCTAAGGAATCGATCACGTGGATCAACTTGTGTCAACTTGTGTGTTTAGAGGTGCCCCTGCCTCCGTATATAAAGGAGTAGAGAGGGGGAGGCTGGCCGGCCATAGAGGGAGGCGCAGGAGAGTCCTACTCCCTCTGGGAGTAGGATTCCTCCCCCCAATCCTAGTCCAACTAGGATTCCTCGGAGGGGAAGGGAGAGAGGGGGGCCGGCCACCTTCTCCTAGTCCTAATAGGACTAGGGGAGGGGGAAGAGGTGCAGCCACCTTGGGCTGCCCCTTTCTCCTTTCCACTAAGGCCCATGAAGGCCCATATGGATCCCGGGGGGTTCCGGTAACCTCCCGGTAACCCGGTAAAATCCCGATTTCACCCGGAACACTTCCGATGTCCAAACATAGGCTTCCAATATATCAATCTTTACGTCTCGACCATTTCGAGACTCCTCGTCATGTCCGTGATCACATCCGGGACTCCGAACAACCTTCGGTACATCAAAATGCATAAACTCATAATATAACTGTCATCGTAACCTTAAGCGTGCGGACCCTACGGGTTCGAGAACAATGTAGACATGACCGAGACATGTCTCTGGTCAATAACCAATAGCGGGACCTGGATGCCCATATTGGCTCCTACATATTCTACGAAGATCTTTATCGGTCAGACCGCATAACGACATACGTTGTTCCCTTTGTCATCGGTATGTTACTTGCCCGAGATTTGATCGTCGGTATCCAATACCTAGTTCAATCTCGTTACCGGCAAGTCTCTTTACTCGTTCCGTAATACATCATCTCACAACTAACATATTAGTTGCAGTGCTTGCAAGGCTTATGTGATGTGCATTACCGAGAGGGCCCAGAGATACCTCTCCGACAATCGGAGTGACAAATCCTAATCTCGAAATACGCCAACCCAACATCTACCTTTGGAGACACCTGTAATGCTCCTTTATAATCACCCATTTACGTTGTGACGTTTGGTAGCACCCAAAGTGTTCCTCCGGCAAAAGGGAGTTGCATAATCTCATAGTCATAGGAACATGTATAAGTCATGAAGAAAGCAACAGCAACATACTAAACGATCAGGTGCTAAGCTAATGGAATGGGTCATGTCAATCAGATCATTCTACTAATGATGTGACCTCGTTAATCAAATAACAACTCATTGTTCATGGTTAGGAAACATAACCATCTTTGATTAACGAGCTAGTCAAGTAGAGGCATACTAGTGACACTCTGTTTGTCTATGTATTCACACATGTATTATGTTTCCGGAAAATACAATTCTAGCATGAATAATAAACATTTATCATGATTATAAGGAAATAAATAATAACTTTATTATTGCCTCTAGGGCATATTTCCTTCAGTCTCCCACTTGCACTAGAGTCAATAATCTAGATTACACTGTAATGAATCTAACACCCATGGAGCTTTGGTGCTGATCATGTTTTGCTCGTGGAAGAGGCTTAGTCAACGGGTCTGGAATATTCAGATCCGTATGTATCTTGTAAATCTCTATGTCTCCCACCTGGACTAGATCCCGGATGGAGTTGAAGCGTCTCTTGATGTGTTTGGTCCTTTTGTGAAATCTGGATTCCTTTGCCAAGGCAATTGCACCAGTATTGTCACAAAAGATTTTCATTGGACCCGATGCACTAGGTATGACACCTAGATCGGATATGAACTCCTTCATCCAGACTCCTTCATTTGCTGCTTCCGAAGCAGCTATGTATTCCGCTTCACATGTAGATCCCGCTACGACGCTTTGTTTAGAACTGCACCAACTGACAGCTCCACCGTTTAATGTAAACACGTATCCGGTTTGCGATTTTGAATCGTCCGGATCAGTGTCAAAGCTTGCATCAACGTAACCTTTTACGATGAGCTCTTTGTCACTTCTATATACGAGAAACATATCCTTAGTCCTTTTCAGGTATTTCAGGATGTTCTTGACCGCTGTCCAGTGATCCATTCCTGGATTACTTTGGTACCTCCCTGCTAAACTTATAGCAAGGCACACATCAGGTCTGGTACACAGCATTGCATACATGATAGAGCCTATGGCTGATGCATAGGGAACATCTTTCATATTCTCTCTATCTTCTGCAGTGGTCGGGCATTGAGTCTTACTCAATTTCACACCTTGTAACACAGGCAAGAACCCTTTCTTTGCTTGATCCATTTTGAATTTCTTCAAAATTTTGTCAAGGTATGTGCTTTGTGAAAGTCCAATTAAGCGTCTTGATCTGTCTCTATAGATCTTAATGCCTAATATGTAAGCAGCTTCACCGAGGTCTTTCATTGAAAAACTTTTATTCAAGTATCCCTTTATGCTATCCAGAAATTCTATATCATTTCCAATCAGTAATATGTCATCCACATATAATATCAGAAATGCTACAGAGCTCCCACTCACTTTCTTGTAAATACAGGCTTCTCCAAAAGTCTGTATAAAACCAAATGCTTTGATCACACTATCAAAACTTTTATTCCAACTCCGAGAGGCTTGCACCAGTCCATAAATGGATCGCTGGAGCTTGCACACTTTGTTAGCTCCCTTTGGATCGACAAAACCTTCTGGTTGCATCATATACAACTCTTCTTCCAGGAATCCATTCAGGAATGCAGTTTTGACATCCATTTGCCAAATTTCATAATCATAAAATGCGGCAATTGCTAACATGATTCGGACGGACTTAAGCATCGCTACGGGTGAGAAGGTCTCATCGTAGTCAATTCCTTGAACTTGCCGAAAACCTTTTGCGACAAGTCGAGCTTTGTAGACAGTAACATTACCATCAGCGTCAGTCTTCTTCTTAAAGATCCATTTATTCTCAATCGCTTGCCGATCATCGGGCAAGTCAACCAAAGTCCATACTTTGTTCTCATACATGGATCCCATCTCAGATTTCATGGCTTCTAGCCACTTTGCGGAATCTGGGCTTACCATCGCTTCTTCATAGTTCGTAGGTTCATCATGATCTAGTAGCATGACCTCCAGAACAGGATTACCGTACCACTCTGGTGCGGATCTTACTCTGGTTGATCTACGAAGTTCAGTAGTATCTTGATCTGAAGTTTCATGATCATTATCATTGGCTTCCTCACTAACTGGTGTAGGTGTCACTGAAACAGTTTTCTGTGATGAACTACTTTCCAGTAAGGGAGCAGGTACAGTTACCTCGTCAAGTTCTACTTTCCTCCCACTCACTTCTTTCGAGAGAAACTCCTTCTCTAGAAATGATCCATTCTTAGCAACAAATGTTTTGCCTTTGGATCTGTGATAGAAGGTGTACCCAACAGTTTCCTTTGGGTATCCTATGAATACACATTTCTCCGATTTGGGTTCGAGCTTATCAGGTTGAAGCTTTTTCACATAAGCATCGCAGCCCCAAACTTTAAGAAACGACAACTTTGGTTTCTTGCCAAACCATAGTTCATAAGGCGTCGTCTTCAACGGATTTTGATGGTGCCCTATTTAACGTGAATGCGGCCGTCTCTAAAGCATATCCCCAAAATGATAGCGGTAAATCTGTAAGAGACATCATAGATCGCACCATATCTAGTAAAGTACGATTACGACGTTCGGACACACCATTACGCTGTGGTGTTCCGGGGGGCGTGAGTTGCGAAACTATTCCACAGTTTTTCAAATGTACACCAAACTCGTAACTCAAATATTCTCCTCCACGATCAGATCGTAGAAACTTTATTTTCTTGTTACGATGATTTTCAACTTCACTCTGAAATTCTTTGAACTTTTCAAATGTTTCAGACTTATGCTTCATTAATTAGATATATCCATATCTGCTCAAATCATCTGTGAAGGTGAGAAAATAACGATATCCGCCACGAGCCTCAATATTCATCGGACCACATACATCGGTATGTATGATTTCCAACAAATCTGTTGCTCTCTCCATAGTACCGGAGAACGGTGTTTTAGTCATCTTGCCCATGAGGCACGGTTCGCAAGTACCAAGTGATTCATAATCAAGTGGTTCCAAAAGTCCATTAGTATGGAGTTTCTTCATGCGTTTTACACCGATATGACCTAAACGACAGTGCCACAAATAAGTTGCACTTTCATTATCAACTCTGTATCTTTTGGTTTCAACATTATGAATATGTGTATTACTACTATCGAGATTTAGTAAGAATAGACCACTCTTCAAGGGTGCATGACCATAAAAGATATTACTCATATAAATAGAACAACCATTATTCTCTGATTGAAATGAATAACCGTCTCGCATTAAACAAGATCCAGATATAATGTTCATGCTCAACGCTGGCACCAAATAACAATTATTTAGGTCTAATATTAATCCCGAAGGTAGATGTAGAGGTAGCGTGCCGACCGCGATCACATCGACTTTGGAACCGTTTCCCACGCGCATCGTCACCTCGTCCTTTGCCAGTGCCCGCTTATTCTGTAGTCCCTGTTTCGAGTTGCAAATATTAGCAACAGAACCAGTATCAAATACCCAGGTGCTACTGCGAGCATTGGTAAGGTACACATCAATAACATGTATATCACATATACCTTTGTTCACCTTGCCATCCTTCTTATCCGCCAAATACTTGGGGCAGTTCCGCTTCCAGTGACCAGTCTGCTTGCAGTAGAAGCACTCAGTTTCAGGCTTAGGTCTAGACTTGGGTTTCTTCTCTTGAGAAGCAACTTGCTTGCCGTTCTTTTTGAAGTTCCCCTTTTTCTTCCCTTTGCCCTTTTTCTTGAAACTAGTGGTCTTGTTAACCATCAACACTTGATGCTCCTTCTTGATTTCTACCTCCGCAGCTTTTAGCATTGCGAAGAGCTCGGGAATAGTCTTGTTCATCCCTTGCATATTATAGTTCATCACGAAGCTCTTGTAGCTTGGTGGCAGTGATTGGAGAATTCTGTCAATGACGCAATCATCTGGAAGATTAACTCCCAATTGAATCAAGTGATTATTATACCCAGACATTTTGAGTATATGCTCACTGACAGAACTGTTCTCTTCCATCTTGCAACTGTAGAACTTATTGGAGACTTCATATCTCTCAATTCGGGCATTTGCTTGAAATATTAACTTCAACTCCTGGAACATCTCATATGCTCCATGACGTTCAAAACGTCGTTGAAGTCCCGATTCTAAGCCGTAAAGCATGGCACACTGAACTATCGAGTAGTCATCAGCTTTGCTCTGCCAGACGTTCATAACATCTGGCGTTGCTCCAGCAGCAGGCCTGGCACCCAGCGGTGCTTCCAGGACGTAATTCTTCTATGCAGCAATGAGGATAATCCTCAAGTTACGGACCTAGTCCGTGTAATTGCTACCATCATCTTTCAACTTTGCTTTCTCAAGGAACGCATTAAAATTTAACGGAACAACAGCACGAGCCATCTATCTACAATCAACATAAACAAGCAAGATACTATCAGGGACTAAGTTCATGATAAATTTTAAGTTCAATTAATCATATTATTAAAGAACTCCCACTTAGATAGACATCCCTCTAATCCTCTAAGTGATCACGTGATCCAAATCAACTAAACCATGTCCGATCATCACGTGAGATGGAGTAGTTTCATCGGTGAACATCATTATGTTGATCATATCTACTATATGATTCACGCTCGACCTTTCGGTCTCCGTGTTCCGAGGCCATATCTGCATATGCTAGGCTCGTCAAGTTTAACCTGAGTATTCTGCGTGCGCAACTGTTTTGCACCCGTTGTATTTGAACGTAGAGCCTATCACACCCGATCATTACGTGGTGTCTCAGCACGAAGAACTTTTGCAACGGTGCATACTCAGGGAGAACACTTCTTGATAATTTAGTGAGAGATCATCTTATAATGCTACCGTCAATCAAAGCAAGATAAGATGCATAAAAAGATAAACATCACATGCAATCAATATAAGTGATATGATATGGCCATCATTATCTTGTGCTTGTGATCTCCATCTCCGAAGCACCGTCATGATCACCATCGTCACCGGCGCGACACCTTGATCTCCATCGTAGCATCGTTGTCGTCTCGCCAATCTTATGCTTCCACGACTATCACTACCGTTTAGTAATAAAGTAAAGCATTACATCGCGATTGCATTGCATACAATAAAGCGACAACCATATGGCTCCTGCCAGTTGCCGATAACTTGGTTACAAAACATGATCATCTCATACAATAAATTTCAGCATCATGCCTTGACCATATCACATCACATCATGCCCTGCAAAAACAAGTTAGACGTCCTCTACTTTGTTGTTGCATGTTTTACGTGGCTGCTACGGGCTTAAGTAAGAACCAATCTCACCTACGCATCAAAACCACAACGATAGTTTGTCAAATAGACTCCGTTTTAACCTTCGCAAGGACCGGGCGTAGCCATACTTGGTTCAACTAAAGTTGGAGAGGCAGTCGCCCGCAAGCCATCTCTGTGCAAAGCACGTCGAGGGAACCGGTCTCGCGTAAGCGTACGCGTAAGGTTGGTCCGGGTCGTCTCGTCCAACAATACCGCTGAACCAAAATATGACATGCTGGTAGGCAGTATGACTTGTATCGTCCACAACTCACTTGTGTTCTACTCGTGCATATAACATCAACATCATTAACCTAGGCTTGGATGCCACTGTTGGGTTTCGTAGTAATTTCAAAAAAATTTCTACGCGCACACAGGATCATGTGATGCATAGCGACGAGAGGAGAGTGTTGTCTACGTACCCAACGTAGACCGACTGCGGAAGCAATGACACGACGTAGAGGAAGTAGTCGTACGTCTTCACGATCCAACCGATCAAGCACCGAAACTACGGCACCTCCGAGTTCGAGCACACGTTCAGCTCGATGACGATCCCCGGACTCCGATCCAGCAAAGTGTCGGGGAAGAGTTTCGTCAGCACGACGGCGTGGTGACGATCTTGATGAACTACAGCAGCAGGGCTTCGCCTAAACTCTGCTACAGTATTATCGAGGAATATGGTGGCAGGGGGCACCGCACACGGCTAAGGAATCGATCACGTGGATCAACTTGTGTCAACTTGTGTGTTTAGAGGTGCCCCTGCCTCCGTATATAAAGGAGTAGAGAGGGGGAGGCTGGCCGGCCATAGAGGGAGGCGCAGGAGAGTCCTACTCCCTCTGGGAGTAGGATTCCTCCCCCCAATCCTAGTCCAACTAGGATTCCTCGGAGGGGAAGGGAGAGAGGGGGGCCGGCCACCTTCTCCTAGTCCTAATAGGACTAGGGGAGGGGGAAGAGGTGCAGCCACCTTGGGCTGCCCCTTTCTCCTTTCCACTAAGGCCCATGAAGGCCCATATGGATCCCGGGGGGTTCCGGTAACCTCCCGGTAACCCGGTAAAATCCCGATTTCACCCGGAACACTTCCGATGTCCAAACATAGGCTTCCAATATATCAATCTTTACGTCTCGACCATTTCGAGACTCCTCGTCATGTCCGTGATCACATCCGGGACTCCGAACAACCTTCGGTACATCAAAATGCATAAACTCATAATATAACTGTCATCGTAACCTTAAGCGTGCGGACCCTACGGGTTCGAGAACAATGTAGACATGACCGAGACATGTCTCTGGTCAATAACCAATAGCGGGACCTGGATGCCCATATTGGCTCCTACATATTCTACGAAGATCTTTATCGGTCAGACCGCATAACAACATACGTTGTTCCCTTTGTCATCGGTATGTTACTTGCCCGAGATTCGATCGTCGGTATCCAATACCTAGTTCAATCTCGTTACTGGCAAGTCTCTTTACTCGTTCCGTAATACATCATCTCACAACTAACATATTAGTTGTAATGCTTGCAAGGCTTATGTGATGTGTATTACCGAGAGGGCCCAGAGATACCTCTCCGACAATCGAAGTGACAAATCCTAATCTCGAAATACGCCAACCCAACATCGACCATTGGAGACACCTGTAGTACTCCTTTATAATCACCCATTTACGTTGTGACGTTTGGTAGTACCCAAAGTGTTCCTCCGGTAAACGGGAGTTGCATAATCTCATAGTCATAGGAACATGTATAAGTCATGAAGAAAGCAATAGCAACATACTAAACGATCAGGTGCTAAGCTAATGGAATGGGTCATGTCAATCAGATCATTCTACTAATGATGTGACCTCGTTAATCAAATAACAACTCATTGTTCATGGTTAGGAAACATAACCATCTTTGATTAACGAGCTAGTCAAGTAGAGGCATACTAGTGACACTCTGTTTGTCTATGTATTCACACATGTATTATGTTTCCGGAAAATACAATTCTAGCATGAATAATAAACATTTATCATGATTATAAGGAAATAAATAATAACTTTATTATTGCCTCTAGGGCATATTTCCTTCAAGTGTGGCTTCTCACATGAACACTTCATGATCCAAATAAGGATAATTCAACCCGTGACAAAACACCCGCATATGCACCTTACAGACGAGGGTAACCTTATTTCAAGGTTTGTCAAACTGGAATATAAGTGAAGCATAATGACACGTGAAGCTGGTTTTGTCAATTTTTTTGCCCGTTGCAACGCACGGGCATATGTACTAGTTACTACCAAACGGCATATCCGGTTTCTTGCTCCATTTAAACACCTTGAGCTAGTGTCCACAATCACTACGTACAGTTTAGAACATCAATAGAGAAATCATCTCCCGGTTCAAATGCAAATTCGGTAACATTGTGTGATGCACAATGAGATATTTGGAGAAGCAACGTCGTTGCGAATCATTTTTGCACCATTTCAATGTGCGGATAAGAATATAGATGACAAACCTTTGATTTCTATGGCAGCGGGGGTCGATT
>NC_041389.1:561626527-561632005 GCF_002162155.2 Triticum dicoccoides
GTGGCGATCGGCGGCATGTGTGTGGGTCATGGGCGAGCGGGGGAGGCTGCACATCGGGACGGGCGGGCGGATCGGGTGGGGAAACGTCTACGTGTACGTACCACTCGTACATCGTGGTAAGAGACTTTACGGAGGTGGGTATATGTTTTTTGTCGAATGACCATGCTGCCCTTATACATTTGAGGGGGGGGGGTTACAAAAGCGGAGCTCCAAACAAAAATGGCATGGTGGACTTGGAGTGCTCGATGTGGCCACAAATAATAAATCCCTATTGATCAAGAACATGTACAAGTTCTTCAACCAAGCTAATGCCTCAGGTAAAGCTTATTTGGGAGACACTATTTGAATGGCCTTCCCTCATGAAAAATTGAAGGATCCTTTTGGTAGAAATCTCAGCTTAAACTTTTTCCACATTTCAAGGCAATGGCTAAACCCACTATTTCACCAGGAAAGTATATCCTCTCATGGAAATATATCTAGGATGACCGGCTCTCTATGAGAAATTTCCTGAACTTTACTCTTTCTCCCCCAACGTAAAATAGTCTTCATAACATAATACACTTTGATTATTTAGCTAAACATTTGCATACACTACTCTCAATTCAAGCATTACAGCAGTTTGAAAGTTTGTAAAACCTGCTAGCTCTGGCTAACCAGAGTGGCAAATCATGATAAGTGGGTTTACAAATGGGTTACTAATTACTATCCTACATGCTACGAGATCTTGAGTGTAACTTGTGATGCTCATATCCTCTTGAAAGTACTCCCTCCGTTCCTTTACGTAAGGTGTATTTTGACCAAGGCACATAATTATAGATTAGTTAGGACTGAATTACCTTTGGCAAATTTATTGGTTAGTGGCAAGTAAATCAGGTAGTTAAGGAAAGTAAGAGATATACACAATTAGGAGAGAGACACTTTCTTTTTTCTAGAGGGCTAAAAAGAGAATTATGAGGAATTTGAAGAAATGCACCTTACATTGTTGAATTTTATCAAAAAAAAATATACACCTTATATAGAGGAACGGAGGGAGTACTATGGTAATATGCTAGTCAGTTGGGACACAAAATTTTCATTTAGCCTTTGGTCTATGATGGGGTCAAGACGAATAAACTACTTTAGAAAAACGACTTCTATAGGCTAGCGTATACATGTTTTCTATTTCAAGAATATGTTAAGGATACTTCTATACAATTGTATTGGGGCTATCCGTTCCTCGTCATAGCAGGCACCCATTAACACTACAAAATTCAAGGGTATCTCCTTTTATGATAAGTGTCTATTCACTTGCAAGATACGCTAAAAGGTATCTCCATGGACATTATAATCGTGTGTTGTTGGAATCTCTGGATCCGAAGGAATGGCAAAATCTTCAAGAATGCACCTATTCTACCCAATCCGCATGGAACAAATTGAAGGTTGGACTTCTGTTAGTCAGGCCTGGATGGAGTCTCAACCTTGAGTTGTTCCTATACAGCCTTTCCTTTTTCTTCTTTCTTATTTTATCCTCTTTCATGAAATATGCTAGTGCCTCTTTGGCCTAGCCCCATGTATTGGTGGATTTGATTATGGAATGACACCTCATCAAGATGCCGATTACAACACCGTGTCATGTTCCGAAGTAAAAACTCTTTTCCTCTCCTTTAATGGTCGGGTTCAGCAACGATGAACTTGCGTTTGTTGTTGTGTTGGTGTTCACTGTCGTACATCGGTAATCAGGATGAAAATCCTTTTCTAGGCCATCTTCAATTGGACGTGGCGATGATGGCGTGTCCACATTTATTCCTTCTTGACAGCATTTTGCGGAAGAAGTCAACTTAGTCATAGGTGTTAATTACATATCTTGAAATGGTTCGACCATTGCTGCCTTTGTTATGTACCCTGCTTAATAATTAATAAAAATGTGTACATCGCAACGATGCAAAGGCTACGGGTTTCAACTCCCTTAAAAAAATGTAACTATTTATTTTGTTATGTTTTAATAAAGTAGTTGTCTTTCCCTTAAAAAAAGATAGTCTACAATTTCACATGATTTACCACCACTCGATCCATATTTTCTTTTCCTATATATATCATTTTTGCAACTTCAACTTGTGGTGCCTACAAACAAGTAGAACACACAAACACTTACAATGCCTAAAAAAGGTAGTATTTTGCAATACTTTTAGGAGCTACTGAAACTATTACTAAAATTCAATTCCCTGGCATTTGCGCCAAATGCTCAAGTTTCGCTTGTTTCTTTATTGATCAAAGATAACCGCCACATTGTCATTGCATAGGTATGTATAATTTCCAAAGAACAAAGCAAGAGTTAAACAATAGACATGAATGCACGTTTTGAGCACGCATAGCATCCGAGTTTTGATATTCCATGCTTTTGGGAAAGCAGTGCGGTTGGCATGGTGTGTGCTGGACGCACTACGAATTTACTAACATCCGCATCGTCCCTTTGAAAAAAAGCACCGTGTTTGGTACTGGTAATAGTATATTTTAGTTGGCAGTGGCACAATTGAAAGCAGGCATCAAGCTACGTCCTGCTGTAGGATTGTTTAGATAGTTTCTTATTTCTCTACCTATTTCTTTTGTATGGGTAGCTATCGATGATTGGTCGTCTGTAATGTGATATGTTAAACCTTTGGATTGTTGGTTGTATGCTTGGTTTCTATTAACAGAAATCAGGGGGAGACCCTCTCTTCTAAAAAAAAAGTTTAGATCAGAACATGCTACTTGCATGGCCTATATAATTGAATTCGGAGACTGGTCGCGGCTGGCTCCACTGGTAGTAGAAGCAGTGTTTCCATTCACCGCCCATGGAGCAGCAACTTATTCACCGGAGGCGCCCTTGGCAACTGCTAGGGGACATACATGATCATGCTCTTAGAGATTGGGAATGCTGGGGGACATACAGTGGATGTGGATCTGGAGATTGGATTGGCTCCATGTATGATATTATTTGTTCTGTTTGCTACACAAATATAAAATATATGTTTCTAACGAATTTGATTAAAAATATTTTCATGCAGATAATTAATCGACATCAACCAAGAATCCCAAATAATATTGTCTAGGGTATTCATCTTATTATCAAAATTATACTAGTCGTACTTATTTAGGAAACGAAAATATTGTAGATAAAAGTATAATATTTTGAACCTCAACTCAAAAACTCGGAAACCTAGTCCCTTGACTATTAAAGCCGAATACTTTTGGTTTCTGGGACTTATTCCCTGTTGGTAGCTTCATGAACATTCATCTCAACACTTATGATTCATATGAGTATATGCAATGGGGACATAGGGTTATATTGGTCATAGAAGCTAAACCTTTCTCCTTGATCATAATGTTGTAAAGGGAGACCTTTTGTTCTTTGCTACATCTGTAGTGAAACCCTTAATCACCATCCTCAGCACACCAGCATAATATTAGATGTGTGATGGTGGTGTCAAGGGCATGCGAGGGAAATGCTTATATTTTTCTGGTGGCAGCAAAATTCGCGAGGGTGCATTCTATTGGTGTTCCATAAAAACGCAAAGTAAAAAAGATAGAGGTGGTCGCAGGTCGAGGCGAAACCCTTTTTAAAGATTCTTGTAGAATTTTCGGAAAATTGAGTTTACATGTTTATGTTTACAATAGTCCTACACCTACAAAGTTGTTATGTAACCTTCCATCAGGGTGGGCCCCTCCTTCCCCCTTATCTCCAATCAAAACATGCCAACTGATCTAGCCCTGTAAAATGCCCGTGGATGTAGCATTGCTCTTATGTTTAATCAACGGTAATGTTTAAAATCTGATGTCTGATTTTAAACATGGAAAATCAAACTTTCTTTAGCAAGCATGACATATCCTCACAAAAACATAAAAAAAAATTGCCATCCTGTCCACACTATAATTGTCATGAAAAACATTAGATTTGTCATGCTCAAAAATTCGATGTTCCATTTGTAGTGAAATCCTTATTCAAAATATTTTGAGAATAATTAATGACCGGCATGGATGTAAACTTGTCAACGAAGAAACCAAGAAACATCAGCCAAGTTTCCTGCATGCATGCTTAATTAGCTCATGAGATGCATGAGAGTACAGATAGACATTCCATGCTTTTGGGAAAGCAGCGTGTTAGGTAAGTGGTGTGTACTAATTGACGCATGTGTTCACTAAAGTCCGCGTCGATCTCGCTGAAATGATTAATTAATCAGCTGACAGTGGTATGCAGTAGGTGAGTTATGATTGAGCAAACCATATAAGCGATGGTTGTAGCTAAACGATGGTGGTGAACTGTAGCTAGCTACTACGAGAATCACAAAGGCTCGATCATCAATGGCGCACATGGCCATCTCATTCTTGAAGATCATCCTCATAGCGAGCACGGCCGCGGCGCTCGCCGCCGGTGGAGCAGCAGCTTCTCCTCCGGCTCCGGCGCCGATGGGGATGCCGGGATGCCACACCATATGTGGCAACATCAGCGTGCCGTACCCGTTCGGCATGGGACCGGCCAGGTGCTACTGGCCGGGGTTCAATCTTACCTGCGACAATACTACCACCCCGCCGCGGCTCCTACTCGGCGGCGAAGGAGGCATCCTCCAAGTGCAGTATTTCAGCCTCTTCGAGTCGTCGGTGCTCGTCAAACGCACCCCCGGCGACGTAAAGATCGACCGTGACGGCAACGGCTCAATATTCTCCGGAGGGCCTGACCACGGGACCTACAAGATCATGATCTCAGACGACTGGTCAGGCGGCGGGAACGAACTCGTCGTGTTGGGATGCAATGTGCGAGCGACGCTGAAACACGGCAACGCCACTGTCAGCGCCTGCTCCACACTGTGCGGCGACGACCAACCCCCTGAGCCCATGTGGTCCGTACCGTCCAGGCTCGAGAGCAGCATGGTTTGCACCGGGCTCGGCTGCTGCCAGGCGGCCATCGTCGCCGCGGCAGCGGCTATCGGCGAGGTCCGGGTGCAGCTAGAGTGGTTCGGCCGGAATCGCAGCGCCGACGAGGAACGGATGCCCACGCGCATGTTCGTCGCCAAGGAGGGGTGGTTCGAGAAGAAACACGTTTCCGAACCACTGCTGCTTCAGAAACCGTCGGCTATGGGAGCAATGGGTATCCCCGTGGACTACGGCGTTCCCGTGTGGCTCAGCTGGGAGGTCGACACCAACATTTCTTCTTCCCATGGGCATGGCCACGTCGTATGCGACCAGGGTACACGAGGAGGATATGCATGCCGCTGCGACATTTACTACGAAGGCAACCCCTATATCCCCGACGGATGCCAAGGTTAGTTATTTTCTTACAGTTTAGCTACACATCAGTCAGCTGATTTTCGAATTCAGGGTCAGCCGATTTTTAAATGAAAGAAGGAGAATGAAGAAGAAGGAAGGGCCTCGCCGGAGAGAAGGAAGGGGCTCGCCGTCATCACGCCATTATCTATCTTAGGGGTCAGGGTGGGGGGCGGTGGTTGATGGCCTTCACCGGAGAAA
>NC_041389.1:561632455-561685414 GCF_002162155.2 Triticum dicoccoides
AGGTTGAATAAAGGCCATGGGCCGTTGATTTCGCATCCGACGATCCACAAAATCTACTGACCCCAAAAAAAAAAAATCAGCTGACTGACGTCTAGCCACACCCATTTTCTTATGATAGCTATATAGCATACACATATTTTGATATAAAATCAAACTTTCTAAGGTTTCATCTAGTTTAAAACTAGATAAAAGTTATTGCATTAACATCTACGATATCAACCTAATATAACTTGATACATCATATAAACATGCACTACTTGAAAGCTTATAGTGAACAATGTTTACCTTATGTAGATATCGACGAGTGTGAGTTTCATCCATGCCTTGATGACGGTGTATGTACCAATAAAGACGGAGGGTTTGACTGCGGTTGCCCACCAGGAACCCATGGCAACAATTCCGTACCCGGTGGCTGCATCCCTTTTGTCTCCATCACACGTAAGCTAAGCTACAAACAGTTTTGATTATTTTGCACTTGCAAGTACTATTACTGGAGTAGAAGTTTTGAAATTCTACCAACGAGTAAAAGTACACTGTATCACTAATCACTTCATTTGTTTTCCCGCTGTAAAGGTTTTATTAAGACAAGGCGTATTATTCATTAATATGGTGTTAATATGACATGATATTGGTATCATTAGTCATTTTTAAAACTACTTCCTGGTAATTATGATTTTATATCATACATTAACAACATATTAATAGGGTAATGTTTTATCAAAGCCTTGTCTTAACAAAGCATAATATATATTTAATACGTATGAGGATGGACGAGGTGTTATTAGTTACTGATACACTATAGTATGTTTCTTCTTTTTTTAAGCAGAAGCGGAAGGTGATATGTGCGGAAGGAAATGTGGAGACGTCGATGTACTATACCCGTTTGGCATCGGTCCGTCCCACTGCTACCGGCCAGGCTTCAACCTCACCTGTGACTACCCAAGCGGCAAGCTCCCTCGGTTATTACTCGATAGATTCGGAATCTTCCAAGTTCAAGAGATCTCCCTTCCAGACACCACTCTGCGTGTTACTAGCTCATTCGCCGTCATCGAAGCTAACTCCAAAAATGACTTTGGTTTTGATTTCAACAACTATTTCACAAGCCGAGGGGGTGTGCTCTACTCGTTGTCCACCCGTAATGAGCTCATCCTCTCAGGGTGTAATGTTCAGGCGACACTACATGGGCTTGACAATGATGCGTCCATCATCAGCGGCTGCACCAGCTTCTGCTCCGAGAGCGATGTCAGTGCCGGAAGGGTGCCAATTGCGAGAAACAAGAATTGCTACGGCATGGGTTGTTGCCAGGCACGCATTTCTGAGCCCTTGGATGGCGGCATGCCTGGCATGTTGAGCCTCAAGTTTGCCGACATGAACAATTTCCCGGATAACATGTCACGACCCCCGTATGCTCTGATAGCGGAGGAGGGGTGGTTCGACAATCGTCTTGTCTCTGACCAACAGACGCGTGCGCTTCAAAACAAGTTGAGATTTGCGCCAAAGGTTCGTATTGTTGTAGATTGGAAAGTGCTGCCATCTGAATCAGTAGGCTTACACGACTTACGTGATCATGCGAAGTCGTCATCGGGTCTAAATTGTACCATGGACGTAGCTGCTAACATCTGCAAGAGCAAGCATAGCAGGTGCATACCAGCTGGGACAAACACAGGCTATTCTTGCCAGTGTTGGGAGGGCTACCAAGGCAACCCCTACGAGCCTCATGGATGCAAAGGTTAGAATGCAAAGCATATGTACGATAGAGGCATGCATGTTGAATTGTTTTTGTGCTTTATGTAATTACCAGAGATTTGACACACACTCTCTCTCTCTCTCTTCCTTTTTTCTGCAGGTGACCACATCTCATCTAAAGGTGAGCAAGTCCGTATGAAGGTTATGTATTTTAATTTTACAGAATGATAAGTATTTTTGTATTCAGTCTCATTCTATAGAAGTTATTGTTTTTGATATAGAAAGTTGCAAACTTAGTCGTACTACAAGAGAATGTATTTTGTTTCTTAGAAAGTCTAGATAGAGGGCCGACATTGTACAGTCACAACAATTTGCTTGTTTCAGCTACAAGTGGGTGTTTAAAGGAATCTGTATATTTTCAGGTATATTTGCCGCCATTATAGGAGTTTCATGCGGGACAGGTCTAGTTATTTTGATTCTATCATCATACATTGTTTCAAAGAAAGTGAAGCATCGGAGAGTACAAGTGTTAAAACATAAGTTTTTCAAGCAGAATCATGGTCAATTGTTGCAACAACTGGTAGCTCAAAGTGTCGGTATTGCAGAAAGTATGATCATAACGTTGGAAGAGCTAGAGAAGGCAACACACAATTTCGACAATGATCTTGTGATTGGTGGTGGAGGGCATGGTACTGTTTACAAAGGAATTTTATCAAATCAACGTATTGTAGCCATCAAGAAACCAAAGAAGGTGGTTCAGAAGGAGATTGATGAGTTTATAAATGAGGTTGTGATCTTATCACAGATCAACCATAGGAATGTGGTAAAACTCTTTGGTTGTTGCCTTGAAACTGAAGTCCCAATGTTGGTCTATGATTTCATATCCAATGGAACACTTTATGAGCATCTTCATGTCGAAGGACCAAGATCATTATCGTGGGGTGACAGACTTCGTATAGCCATTGAAACATCAAAATCTTTGGCATATCTTCACTCAGCCGCTGCAATACCTATCATCCATAGAGATGTCAAGTCTGCTAACATACTTTTGGATGATACTCTAACAGCAAAAGTAGCAGACTTTGGAGCATCAAGGTACATTCCCATGGAGAAATCTGGTTTAGAAACAAGGGCTCAAGGTACAAGAGGATACTGGGACCCGATGTACTTTTACACTGGGCGCCTCACGGAGAAAAGTGATGTTTACAGTTTTGGAGTTGTCCTTGTGGAACTACTAACCAGGCAGAAACCGTCTTCATATTTGTCCTCAAATGACGAGAGTCTTGTTGTACATTTTGTTACTTTGTTTGCGGAAGGGAATTTGCCCCATATATTAGACCCACAAGTCATCGAGGAAGGAGGCAAAGAAGTCGAAGAAGTGGCTGCTATTGCCATAGCATGTGTAAAATTAAGTGGAGAGGATCGTCCAACCATGAGGCAAGTGGAGTTGACACTAGAAGGCGTCCGTACATCTGAGGGGCATGTTTTACATAATGCGGTGGCTAAGGAAGCTCACAGTAATGATATTGAAGTAGGTGTTCAATCTAATAAATCAGTTAGAAAAGATAATGAGGGGTCGACAAGACAGTATAGTATGGAAGAAGAGTTCATACTATCTGCAAGTTGTCCTCGGTAGTTGTAGTGAAATTGTGCTCAAGCAAAAGATTTCATGTGCACGCTGTACAGCTTTGTTTGGGTGGGGCATATACCGATAATTCATCCTGGAGCCCGGGCTCCAGGATGAATTATCGGTATATCCACTACTAGTCTTAGTAAATTTGTGCTCAAATCAAAGACTCATGTGGACAGTTGGCAGCTTTAGTTTCTTGTATATCCACTGCTGATAGTGTCGTCCTCTAGACTAGTGAGCCAAGGGTGGAATGGTGTATGAAAAAACAAAATAAGTTAAACTGTTGTGGGATCCCTAATGGGAAAATAGTTAGCCCTCGTACGACATGCGAATGTGATCCCATGTTCACTCAGTGAGACAACAATTACGACATGATCTCCGTACATATGCTTTCTTGCTTAATTTAGAAAATAAATCAAATGCAATCTTTCTTTTACGGCGTGACCTACTCCAGCTCAGTTAGGAATCATTGGAACACACATTTTTAATGTAAAAGCTCGATCAGTCATGTCTAGTTACATTATTTACATAACTTATTCTTCTTGTAGTTCTACATGGTCTCCGGCTCACATGTAATATTTATTTTTGCTAGTGTTCGTTGTACTGTCATGGTTGAAAATGAATAGAACAGAAATTTTTCCAGAAAAAAAAAGATCAACTGATCGGATTTTTAGATTGAAAAAAGTGTCGGGGAAAACGAACACCTATGGGATGACAAGAATCCCTTCTACGTTCGGCGGGGGTTTAGCTGCACGAAGAGCAGGTCCAGTAGCTAGCACACAGGGGATTTTTACCCAGGTTCGGGCCGCCAAGATGCGTAATACCCTAGTCCTGCTTGTTTGGTTATATGTGTTCTTGACCTTTGAACTAGCTACGATGTGTGCTTTGTCCAAAAGTCCAACCCCTCCCTCGGTATGCCTTGGGTCTCCTTTTATATGCAAAGGGGTTGCCACGGTGGCACATAGGAGGAGGGAAGCTATCGTGATCGAGCTTATCGCTCGGTCAACATAGGACAAACGCACTTAATGTGCTGCTTACGTGTCCTTCTACTTTGTCGGGGATTGTAACAGGAACTATCCCGTCCGCTGTCGCCTCTCCTTGCTTCGACACGCGTCCATGTTGACGAGGCGTGCAATGCCACGCTAGCTAACTAGGTGCTGTGTTGGCGCGATGGTAGAGCCTCCACGAAGATCTGCATGCCTCCATGTAGGTGCCCACTTAGTTGGCACGCTGGTCGTCGTATTGGAGTGGTAGTGAGGTGGCAATTTCTTGCCGAGCGTGGGCCTAGCCGCGGCCCAGCTGTCGTCCCCGGCAAGGCTTGTCGGGGGCCTTGTAGTCGTCGCCGGCAAGGGTCTTGCCGGGCTCCTTCTTCTTCTGGTCCCACATGGGGCTGGAGGCCGCCAATCTCCATGGAGATCTGCATGCATGTGTTCCCAAATCTTGGTCTTAACGTTGTCGATGGTGTTAGAGCTCTCAACTCCAAGGGTGATGGCCCTGCTGGTCTCTTCGCAAGCTGCCCCGGCAAGGAGCTTGTCCGGGACCTCGGAGGTCGCTTCGGCAAGGCTTGTCGCCGGGCATGTCCCTGCCAGCCTTCTGCTGCTTGTTGCCTTGAGTATCTGTTTTGATAGTCTTTGTGCCTGTCTTGCCTTCTGCCGTCCTCCTCTGCCTTGCCAAGCCCTTCCGTAGGTGTGGCTGCGACCGTCCGTGTACAAGTAAGGGGTACAGAAGTACCCATACTTTTGTACACCGACAGGAGCCCCCGGGCCTAGGCCACACATAAGCGCAAGGCGTTGTTGGGCCAGACCCAAAGCAGTGCGCGGGCGGGTGTGGCAGAAACGAACCGCCACGATCTTTCTGGAAGTTGCGCTTCCCCACGACCCGTGCTGAGTGCGTGACGTGAGGGTCGTGCGTGGGATGGCCTCAGCATGCTTGCACCCGCAACCGATAGTAAAGAGGCGGCCCGTGCTTCCCTTATTTAAAAAGAAAGAATCTGCGGGAGCGCTACTCATTTACTAAGTGGACTCGAGTCGCAGCCTGCATGGCGTTGTACCCCACGATCACGGGGTGGAAAACGGTCACCCCACCTGTCCTCACGTCCCCTTCTCCTTCGCCATGTATCCTCCATGCCTTGGGAAGGGCAGGCGGTGGATGCGGAGGACGTGGACATTAACGTCGGGGTAGAAAACCAGGCATCTGTTGATTGGGGGAGCGGGTTGGTTCTGATTCCCCGTCCTTCAAGAGGCCGCATTAGCCGTGCGGGGCGGCGCCCTTTGGGCTGGGTGGCCAGGCCTCGGCATTGCTCTTCTATAAAAAGGGAGAGGGACGGTGCTTCTCCACACTCGCCCTCTTCTCCTCCTTTTGCTTATAATCTTCCTCTTATTCGCCATGGTGAAAGGGCGTGCTGGTGCTTCGACGGTGGCTACGAGGGATTCTGCTCGGAAGTGCGTTCCTCCTCCTCCAGGGCCTCCGGCGGCGGAGCCCGCCATGAGGGTAAGAGGAAGGGGACAAGGCCGAGGTCGTCGCGGTGCTCGGGGAGGAGGTGGATAGGGCGGCGCACCAGCTGCGCTTCCGCTGGCGGCCCCTCCTCCAATGGCCGGCCACGTCGGAGACCAGCCCTACGAGTTCTTCATCAGGATGTACAAGCCTGTGTGCAGTCGTCTCCGGCTCCCGACCCCGTTCGCCCGGGTGATGGAGCAGGATCCGCCGCAGGCCTTGAGGCTACACATGAGGAGCTGTGGGAACGGCAGCGTGTGGGCTGACGTTGACTTTCCTCGCCCTCATGTCATGTACCTTCTCCAGGGGTGGAAGACTTTTGCACGTGCCCATAGCTTGTCACAGCTGCACGTTCTCCATTTTAAGTTAATGGAGAATAGCCTGCTCTCCTTCAAGGTCTTCGGGAGCTCATGAATCCGCTTAGGGTGCTGCGTGGAGAGTTCCACTGACGACGAAAGCTCCTCCTCAAGCGATAGTGATGAGGAGGACAACGTCAGCGGCAACAATGGCAGCGGACGAGAGGATGACGACTCCGACTCCAGCTGACCGTCAGTGGCCGCACAATCATATGGCCTACCTCCTCCCTTGGCAACACGCCTTGCCGGTGGCCTCGTCCTGCTATCCCTGGCGACGGTGGTTGGCGGGCTTCCGCGTCAAGCTCTCCATTGCCCAGTTCCCCATGCCCGTCACCTTACGCGGCCTGCCGTACCTGGGAAGGAATAGGGCAAGAACGGGGATCACGGGGAACTTATCTTTTTTTCAATCTGTAGGCACTTGCCAAATCTTATCTTTCTAGAAAATATAATCGGAAATGTAATCTCTCGAGCCCATGCTTATATTCTATAACATTTGTACTTGTATCAGCATATCAATGAAAAAGATAAGCTTTTGCCGGGAACTCATGCACGTACACGACCATGCATAGGCGAAACGCCTTTCTATAATGAGTTTTTTTTCGGCAAGCCATCTTGTCGGCACCCCTTGTGCCTGCCGGAGAGTCACATCTTCTGGATTTCAGACAAAAAGCCCACCCCCTACTACTCCCTTTTTACTAAAGGTTACTGTGACCATTTCTGACCGAAGCAGCGTTCTGGTCAGGATGGGAGCAACTAGTTTTAAAAGGGCGGCAAGGGTTTCTAATGCACAAGTCACAAGTTATGAACATAAATGGATAAGAGGTAAACTTTATGTGCTCAGGTTGCCGGGGACGATGCGTTGGGCGGTCTTCTCAATTTCTTGCCGGAGCATTGTGACCGCGGCTTAAAGGAGGAGAGGACGAGGGCACGAAACCTTGGCGGTTCCCCAGTACCTGCTAGAATCTAAGGCAGCACAATACCCTGGACAAGCATGCATGCATACATATATGTATATAAACATGGAAACTAGCAAGAAACTGTACATACTAAAAGCTATCTGACTACATGCAGGATCTGCACCTGGCTCTGTACATAGGGTTACATGCCTTGTTGGCAAGGCTATTACAAAAGGGGGTCGTCAGAGCTCTCGGCAACCGCGCCCCATGGGTAAAACTTGCGAAGATGTTCGATATTCCAGGAGTTGCTGACCGGAATGCCAACTTCGGTCTCTAGGCAGACTGCATCAGGCCTGGTGACTCGTATTACCCGATAGGGGCCTTCCCACTTTGGCGTCAACTTGTTTGAATTCTTGGCGGACTGAATGCGCCAAAGAATAAGGTTGCCTTCCTTAATGCTTCGGGCATGAACCTTGCGGCTATGATAGCGGCGCAAGGCTTGCTGGTAGCGAGCGGCTCGCACAGCAGCTCAAAGACAATCTTCCTCAAGGAGCGTCGCATCATCTTGGCGCAACTGCTCTTGCTCAAGATCGTCATAAGAGAGCACTCGATATGACCCTTATATGAGTTCAGTGGGGAGCACTGCTTCTACCCCGTAGACCAGGGCAAAGGGTGTCTGGCCAGTGGCTCGATTTGGTGTCGTTCTGATTGACCAAAGAACTATTGGAAATTCATCAATCTAGCGCCTTCCACATTTGCGCAGTCTGTCGAAAGTCCTCATTTTGAGGCCTCGCAACACTTTAGCATTTGCCCTTTCCGCTTGGCCCTTGCTCCTTGGATGAGCAATAGAAGCAAAGCAAACTTTTATGCCAAGGTCTTGGATATGCTACATGAAGATGCGGATCGTGAACTGTGTGTCGTTGTTGGTGATGACTCTGTTTGGCACACCAAGACGGCAAATGAGTCCCTTGAAGAACTTGACGGCCGACTGCGCTGTCACCTTTCTCACTGGCTCCACTTCCGGCCACTTTGTGAACTTTTCATTCGCGACTACAAGTACTCAAAGCCCCCGACAACACGGGGAAAAGGGGCCCACTATGTCGAGCCCCCAGACCGAAAATGGCCAAAAGAGAGGGATTGTTTGAAGGGCTTGAGTTGGTTGATAAAGCTTCTTCGAATGAAAATGGCACGCTTCACACTTGGTTACTAGTGCCGTCGCATCCTGGTGGGCAGTGGGCCAGAAGATCCCTTGCTGGAATGCCTTGTCGGCAAGGGCTCTTGACCCTATGTGGGAGCCACATATGCCTCAGTGTATCTCTGCCAACAGCTCCAGTCCGTCCTCCCGGGGAATACACTTCAATTTCATATTGTTCGGCCTCCTCCAGTAAAGGACATCATCCACAAACTGGTACATGCTGGACCGACGGGCTACTTTCTCCGCTTCTTCCTGCTCCTCAGGGAGCTCCTCTGTCTAGAGGAAACAAACTGTATGTTGTGCCCATGCTAGAGCTTGAGGCTCGACGGCAAGGACTAAAGGCATGTCTTCCACTACTGGGGCGGCTGTCTCGACTGTAAGGGCCTGGGGCCCGCCGGAGGCTGCTGCTCCTCAGCAAGCTTGGGGTACCCGACAACTTCTTTGTCGGCGGCTCCTGGGAGCTTTGCGGGAAAGTACTTGCCGGGCCCTGCCTTCCTTCGCTTGTTATGTCCTGCTGATGGTTCTACAGATGGCTGAGTTAGTTGAAGCACAAAGGTACCTGGTTCCACAGGTAGCTTGAGGGAAACGCACTTTCATAAGTCATCGGCAATCCTGTTCTCTGCTCGAGGAACATGCTCTGCTTGCAGGCCGTCAAAGCGTTCTTCCAACTTCCTTAATTCATCCACGTAGGCCTCCATCAACGGACTCTGATAGTCCTTGTTAACTTGCTTGACAACAAGTTGTGAGTCTCCTCTGACAATAAGCTTCCTAATTCCAAGGTCTGCCACAATACTGAGACCGGCAAGCAACCCCTCATACTCTACGGTGTTGTTTGTTGACTGATAACCCACAAGTACAGGGGATCAATTGTAGCCTCTTTCGATAAGTAAGAGTGTCGAACCCATAGAGGAGCTAAAGGTAGAACAAATATTCCCTCAAGTTCTATCGACCATCGATACAACTCTATGCACGCTTGACGTTCGCTTTACCTAGAACAAGTATGAAACTAGAAGTACTTTGTAGGTGTTGTTGGATAGAATTGCAAGATAATAAAGAGCACGTAAATAAAAAGTAGGGTCTGTTTAGATAAAGAAGCAATAAAGTAAATATAGCGAGTGTGGAAAAGTGGTGGTAGGAGTTGTGAAATTGTCCCTAAGCAATTGACTACTTTACTAGACCGATAGCAAGTTTTATGTGGGAGAGGCATAAGCTAACATACTTTCTCTTCTTGGATCATATGCACTTATGATTGGAACTCTAGCAAGCATCCGCAACTACTAAAGATCATTAAGGTAAAACCCAACCATAGCATTAAAGCATCAAGTCCCCTTTATCCCATACGCCACAACCCCCTTACTCGGGTTTATGCTTCGTCACTCAAGCAACCCACTATAAGAGAATCATGAACGTATTGCAACACCCTACATCGAGAATCCCTCACGCTTGTGCGACATGGAGGGCACAATAGGACAGCAAAATAACCACAAGCAAATTAAACCAATCATAGCAATTCACCTATTACCGACAGGACAACAAAAATCTTCTCAGACATCATAGGATGGAAACACATCATTGGATAATAATATGAAGCATAAAGCGCCATGTTCAAGTAGAGGGTACAATGGGTTGCGGGAGAGTTGACCGCTGAATATAGATGGGGGAAGGTGATGGAGATGTTGGTGAAGATGACAGAGGTGTTGGTGTAGATCGCAGTGATGATGATGGCCCCCTACGGCGTTCCGATGCCACCAAAAGCGAGGGGGAGAGAGCCCCCCTTCTTCTTCTTCTTCTTCTTCCTCCTCTTCTTCTTCTTCTTCTTCTTCTTCCTTGACCATCTCCCTAGATGGGAGAAGGGTTTCCCCTCTGGTCCATGGTCTCCATGGCTTGGGAGGGGCGAGAGCCCCTCCGAGATTGCATTTGTCTTTCTGTCTCTCTCTGTTTATGCCCTTTCACCATTTCTTAAATTCCAGGAGATCCGTAACTCCGATTGGGTTGTCCTTTGGATATGATTTCTATCCGGATATTGGCTTTCTTGCGGAGAAAGAAGGGCATCATCCGCCTTACGGGGTGGCCACGAGGGCCCAGGGTGCGCCTGACCCCCTGGGGCGCACCCCCTGCCTCGTGGCCCCCTCGGGCATCGTCTCGCGTTGATTCTTCTTCCCAAAATTTATAAATATTCAAAAAAATATCCGTCCATTTTTATTCCATTTGGATTCCATTTGATATGGGTTTTCTGCGAAACATAAAACATGCAATAGACAGGAACTGGCAGTGGGCACTGGATCAATATGTTAGTCCCAAAAATTGTATAAAAAATTGCCAAAAGTATATGAAAGTTGAATAATATTGGCATGGAACAATAAAAAATTATAGATACGATGGAGACGTATCGGCATCCCCAAGCTTAATTCCTGCCCGTCCTCGATTAGGTAAATGTTAAAAAGATAATTTTTGATGTGGAATGCTACCTAGCATAATCTTGATCATATGTCTAATCATGTCATGAATATTAAGACACGAGTGATTCAAGGCAATAGTGTATCATTTGACATAAAAACAATAATAATTCGGGCATCCCAACAAGCATTCACGTTTGTCAAAATATCAATGCTAAAGAACGCTATCCCTACAAAATCATATAGTCTTGTATGCTCCCTTTTATTAACACAAGGTACCCCTCATGCTCATCCCGGTGTCAGTCAAGCAATTGGTTCATACTTTTTAACGCGCTTCAGCCTTTTCAACCCTCACGCAATACATGAGCGCAAGCCATGGATATAGCACTATAGGTGGAATAGAGTATGATGGTGGAGGTTGTGTGGAGAAGACAAAAAAGGAGAAAGTCTCACATCAACGCGGCTAATCAACGGGCTATGGAGATGCCCATCAATTGATGTCAATGCAAGGAGTAGGGATTGCCATGCAATGGATGCACTAGAGCTATAAGTGTATGAAAGCTCAAACTGAAACTAAGTGGGTGTGCATCTAACTTGCTTGCTCATGAAGACCTCGGGCATTTGAGGAAGCCCATCATCGGAATATACAACCAAGTTCTATAATGAAAAATTCCCACTATTATATGAAAGTGAAAGCATAGGATACTCTCTATATGAAGAACATGGTGCTACTCTGAAGCACAAGTGTGGTAAAAGGATAGTAACATTGCCCCTTCTCTCTTTTTCTCTCATTTTTTTGGTGGGCTTCTTTGGCCTCTCTTTTTTATTTGGACTTCTTTGGACTCTTTCATTTTTTTAATGTCCGGAATCTCATCCCGATTTGTGGGGGAATCATAGTCTCCATCATCCTTTCCTCACTGGGGCAATTCTCTAATAATGATGATCAACACACTTTTACTTACTTATAAGTTAATATTACAACTCGATATCTAGAACAAAGATATTACTCTATATGAATGCCTCCGGCGGTGTACCGGGGTGTGTAATTATCTAGCATAGCAATGACATAAAAAAACGGACAAGCCATGAAAACATCATGCTATCTATATTATGATCATGCAAAGCAATATGATAGTGAATGCTCAAGTCATGTATATGATAATGATGAAATTTGCATGGCAATATATCTCGGAATGGCTATGGAAATGCCATAATAGGTAGGTATGGTGGTTGTTTTGAGGAAGATATAAGGAGGCTTATGTGTGATAGAGCGTATCATATCATGGGGTTTGGATGCACCGGCAAAGTTTGCACCAACTCTCGAGGTGAGAAAGGGCAATGCACGGTACCGAAGAGGCTAGCAATGATGGAAGGGTAAGAGTGTGTATAATCCATGGACTCACATTAGTCATAAAGAACTCATATACTTATTGCAAAAGTTTATTAGCCCTCGAAGCAAAGTACTACTATGCATGCTCCTAGGGGGGAGGTTGGTAGGAGTTAACCATCGCGCGCCCCCGACCTTCACGCAAAGATAAACAATCAAAATACAATGCGCGCCAATTTGGTTACATAGTTTCGAGACCATACGTGCATGCTTCGGGAATCACGAAGCTTAACACCAATATCCTTACTAAACACAACATCTACTAGAACCTCCCACATATTATCATCTCTATATCGCAAAACTATTGCAAGGAATCAAACATATCATATTCAGTGATCTACAAGTTTTATGTATGATTTTATGACTAACCATGTGAATGACCAATTCCTGTCATCTCTCTAAATAGATATAAGTGAAGCAACAGAGTTTAATTATTTCTACAAAATATATGCCCATGCTCTAACAAATATAAATGAAGCAAAAGAGCATTCTGCAAATCGCGGTTTTCTATGTGAAGAGAAACAGGCAATCCAAACTTCAAATGATATAAGTGAAGCACATGAAGCATTCTATAAAGCCATACTCAAAAGATTTAAGTGAATTGCAATGGGCATTCTATAAATCAACCAAGGACTATCTCATACCAGCATGGTGCATAAAATAAAAGTGAAAACTAAATGCAAAGGACGCTCCAAGATTTGCACATATCGCATGAACGAAACGAATCTGAAAACATACCAATACTTGTTGAAGAAAGAGGGGATGCCTTCCGGGGCATCCCCCAGCTTAGACGCTTGAGTCTCCTTGAATATTTACTTGGGGTGCCTTGGGCATCCCCAAGCTGGAGCTCTTGCCTCTCCTCCTTTTCCTCATACCGAGACCTTCTCGATCATCGAACACTTCATCCACACAAAACTTCAATAGAAAACTCGGTAAGATTCGTTAGTATAATAAAGCAAATCACTACTCTAAGTACTGTTGAAAACCAATTCATATTTTGTTTTTGCATTATAGCTACTGTAATAGAACTTTTTCATGGCTTAATCCACTGATATAAATTGATAGTTTCATCAAAACAAGCAAACTATGCATCAAAAACAGAATCTGTCAAAAACAGAAATGTCTGTAGTAATCTGAACATTCACCATACTTCTGGTACCCCCACAATTCTACCAAAATTAGGAAAAATACAAAATTTGTATAGAAATACAGTGCAAAAATAATCAGGACTGTTTGACATTCCAGTAAAAAATGTAAAATCGCGCACTACAGCCAAAGTTTCTGTCCTGCACCGCACAAACCAACAAGCATTGTAAACATCCTAAAGGAAAACCTTGGCACATTATTTTTATAATACAATGGAATTGTACAAGGGGATAATTATTTTTTATGAAAAGTTTCTGTAATTAAGATTCACAAAGTTTCCGTGAGCATGAACAAAGTTCAAGGAGCTCCCCCACTTCAACAATGCTTGTCTTTCTCACTTTCACTTTCCTTTTTGAAAAGTTTTGGGTTCCCCTCTTTATTCTTTTGTTTTTTAAACTATATAAAAGCACTCAACAGAAATAAATGACTCTCTAAAACTTCCGGGTTGTCTCCTTGGCAGCGCTTTCTTTAAAGCCATTAAGCTAGGCATAAAGTGCTCAAGTAATGGATCCACCCGGATCCCAAGGTATATCAAAGCCAATTTTAATTAACAATGATTTGTAATTTAGTAGTGAGCACAAAGTTACATATATCATGAAACCACAAAATCTAACTCTCTTCCTATGCATTGACATGTCATAAAAGAACAATTCATGCACACCAAGTAAAGGCCAATGCATAGTATAAACGGTTTCTTGCAAATTTATCATATTGGAAACATAGAGAGGTGGAGATATAGTTCCTCTCTCATAATAATTGCAAGTAGGAGCAGAAAGCACATGCATATTATATCTATCAAAATCATCATGCGTAGTAGTAAAACGCAACCCATCAATATAGTCCTTAATAAGGGCAAACTTCTCCGATATAGTGTAGTAGGGAGAATTCAAAAAGATAATAGGACTATCATGCGTGGGTGCAATAGCAACAATTTCATGTTTAACATAAGGAATTATAGCAAGTTCATCTCCACAAGCATAATTCATATTGGCATCTTGGCCACAAGCATAGCAAGCATCATCAAAAAGGGGTATTTCAATAGAATCAATGGGATCATAACAATCATCATAGCAATCATCCTTCGGTAAGCATGAAGGGGAATTAAACAATGTATGAGTTGAAGAGTTACTCTCATTAGAAGGTGGGGACGGGTAGCTAATCCGCTCTTCCTCCTTTTGTTCGTTGCTCTCCTCATCATCTTTTTCATCCAATGAGCTCACAGTTTCATCAATTTCTTGTTCCATAGACTCCTGCAAAATGTTAGTCTCTTCTTGGACAGCGGAGACTTTCTCAATAAATGCATCAATATCGACATTGTATTCATAATTCTCATAGCAATATTTAAGTATAGAAAAAATTTCAGGTCTGTAAACAGCATCATTAAGATTGTCACACTCTTTAAACAAAGATTCAATCTCATAAGCACCCATAAAAGCAATGAATTCTTCTATTTGTTCCACATCATAGTAATCATATATACCATTAGCATTAGAAGCTAAGGTTTCATTATCATTAAATTTGCATGAAAAGGGAAGGTGTGGAGCCTTCATCCTAGAGCAACAAGTATAATCATATCTCAAGCATAGTTGCCGAGCATACCAATGCAACATATAAATTTGATCCCAAAATAGTTTCCCTTTTTGTGTCAAGCGATAAACCCTAAAGTATTCACGTTGATCCAACATGTCTCCCATAACATAACTGAATGGGGTTTTCTCAGGATTTTCAAAGTAGTACATAATATCTTTCACATAATGAGCATCGAGGGTTTTAGGAGGTTCCCCATCTCCATGATTAGCAAGTACACCTAATTTTTTTGGTATTTCGTGTTCCATATCCATACTAAAGATAGAGAACAACTTAGAACAGCAAATAAAAATTACTTAGTGATAAAGAAAACAAGCACACACGAGAATATTCACCCCATGCTATGACGCCCCAGCAACGGCGCCAGAAAAAGGTCTTGATAACCCACAAGTATAGGGGATTGCTACCTCTTGAGCATACGTTGGTTTTTCCCTTGAAGAGGAAAGGGTGATGTAGCAAAGTAGCATAAGTATTTCCCTCAGTTTTTGAGAACCAAGGTATCAATCCAGTAGGAGGCTCCACACAAATCCCTCGTACCTACACAAACAAACAAGAACCTCACAACCAACACGATAAAGGGGTTTTCGATCCCTTCACGGCAACTTGCGAAAGTGAGATCTGATAGATATAATGTGACAGCCTGATTTTTGTCCCTTTCTTTTTCTTTTGTTTTTCTGAGGTTTTTGCATGAGTTTTCTTTTTCCGTGGCTTTGTGGTCTGGAAACTGAAGAAGATGACCTCTTCTTCCTTTCCAGAGTAGCTTTTCATACCCAAACCTTTCCATAGACCCTGTCGTTTCCATCATATCCCAAATACCAATATTCTTTTTATTGGGAATATTCCTTTTCTATTAAAGGAATAACTCAAATTGCCTTAGGTTGTGAAGCAACCTATATTTCCCTCACTCCAAAAATTCCCAAATAATTCTCATAAATCATTTGGGTCATATCTTCCTCAAATGTGGAAAAATATTTCACTTGCCATGTTTTCTATCTTGCTCAAATAATTCCTTTTCTATTCTTTCCTATGTGGCAGGTTGTGAAGGAAGTGCCATTTTCCCTTGTCCAGTTGGCCTCAAACTTTTTCGACATATTTTCATGTCCAATAATTTCCCTGTGCCAAAATTCAACTTTATTTGCCTAGCCAATCTTCCTCAGTGATTTTTCAAAGTTTCTGTCAGACAGAAGCCATTGTGAAGGAAGTACTAGCTAGGAGTATCCAAATGAGTTGAAGTTTTTCACACTCCTTCATGTGCTCATATTAACCCTCTCCACCCATTTGCAGCCTTATCCAATCATCTATGTGAGCACAAGATCAAATCTTTGATTCTGACAATATTTTCAGGTTGTGAAGCAAGTGTATTTTATATTGCTTCAAAAATTCTGATAAATTACCAGATCACGATCCTACCCATAAATCATCTCTCCACCCAATTTGGGTTAATTTCATCAAGCCATTTGCCCTCCAAAATGTTTGCAAGTTTCTGGTCAGTGGAAATGTTTGTGAAGGAAGTACCATTTTGGTTTATGCAATTGGTATGAAACCTTTTGCAACATCTTCATATGACCAAATAACTCAGCCTTGCCCAAGTTGACACTACTATGGAAAAGCCTAGCAGCAGCGCGGGTTTTAGGTCTATCAGTAGCGCGGGAAGATGCGCCACTGATAAGGCGCTACAGCTAACGTGTAGCAGTAGTGCTTGTCGTCCCACGCTACTGCTATACATGGATAGGTGTAGCGCGCTTCTATGAAGGGCGCTACTGGTAAGGCGGCGCTACTGCTAACTTTTCCCCCTCGCTACTACTAGTTTTATTAGTTTTTTTCTGCATATTTGTTTTGTATTTGAATAGGCCTTATACACTAATATTTAGTATATCATACACATACAAATGTAATCATAGAATATACATACAACTAGTCTCATCAAATCATGTCATCATCATAATCATCATCCAACACAAAGTAGTCTCTCGTCATCATCTCGAAAATAGCGATAAAAGTCTCAATTACTTGCAAATACATTGTCATCCATATAAACAATGATATACGCGAGAAGAGCTATCACTTTGAGTGAGAGCAGAACTATGCAGTACATGAGTTCGTATCCCTCTCTCGCATTAGCGTGAACCTAAACTAACTATTGCGTGTCGCTCGGAAACCGGAAAATAGTACACCTGGGCCTGACACTCCGGCCACTCGTCGTATATATACTCCTGGCGTAGCACTTCTTCGCCATTGATGATCTATGCACCTGCTTCGTCACATGAGTCAATGATATGCAACATATATAGTTGAGCAACAGAAAGAGACAGACTTGGCAAAAATAGAAACAACATATCATAAGCATAAACAACAAAGTTCATCGTACCCAAAATGCCCTAACTAGAGTGATCTTCGCTAGTCGAGGAGGAGGACAGTTTAATTACATCACAAATAAAGTTTCGCCATGCATAATCAAAGTTTTGTCATACAAAAAGTATGGACTAAATGGACACATTGTCATATATCGACAGTCACTCCAACATGTCGTGCCATCCATCGATGTCAGGGAGATAGTCCCCGAGCTTAGTGAAAGGCTTCATGTCGAGACGCTGAGAGGCTACCCATGTTCGGATGTCTTCCCGCGACATTTGTCCTTCTTCGTAGAACATCCCTGTTTTTCCGACGACCTCCTTCATGATGATTTGGGCAAGTTCGCGCTGGATGTGATAGAATTCAGCTCAAAGTCGATGATCCTCGATATCTCCTACGTTCTTTGCCCATTGCAGAATATGGGCATCGCCGGATCTAGGTGACATGTGAAGGTTCTGGTGATCCCATCTGTACTCCAGCATGTGGTGTAGGACATAGAATCCATCATTAAGAGAATCACTCGGTTGCTGGATGGAGTAGAAGTCGGTCTTATGACCGAAGGCAAGCCTGCCGCCCCTTCTCTTCTTGTCCTTGACCTCTCCACCATGTGCTTGGTAGTAAAACATTGCACTATCGAGAACATCCTTGATGTGGGTGTAATCCTTTTTGTGAATGTTCTTCGACGAGTCCAAGTAATGAGCGTGGGAGTATTGGGGGTGGAGGATGATGAGGACGGCGCGCCCGCTGCTGCGCAAAATAAGTACACCTCAAATTAATTAGCCTCCACCGTGCAAATGAATGATTGAAATCGAAGGAAGGATATCCGCACGGATGACTTACACGGGATGATAAGGCACGAGAATCGCCTCCTTGTCCTTATTGGCGAGTATGAAACTGACGATGTATTCCCTCGCGTATTCATGGTGCTTTGTGCAGACTCCCAAGAAGCCCTCGTGCATGTAGTACGGGTCCGCGACACATATATAAGGTATCTGCTCAATCCCGATGATGTAGTTCATGTGCAACGCATAAAGGCGGACAAACGTAAAATCCAGCTTCTTCACGTGAAGCATGTCGAATATGTAATCAAATCGAAGGAAGAACTTATCCGCGGGGAAGCAGTCGACGTACGACAATTGCCACGGAACGTTAACCACAAATATGACTAACGTGTGCAGTCGAGTTGATCAGAAACTAAAATTACCAGCAGTCTCATGAACTCCGTCATGACCGCGTTTGTCTCGTAAACCTTCTTCACTGGGTCCCAACGGTGCCGGGCCCTGAGGACGTCACGCTCCTGCGGGACGGTGAACTCCGCCAAGGGGTCTAGGATGCCCAGACTCGCGGCTTCCGCGTCCTCCTTGGCTCATTTGGACCTCTTCCCGCCGTAACCACGGCTTTCGAGGTGGTGGCTCCCAATGTTCCTCTCTTGAAGCCCCTTCATGTACTTAGACTTTTTTTGGCAGCTTCGGCCTCGCAAGCCGCCTTGAATATTTGAAACTGCTATTCCGTGATTGTCGGATTATCCTTTACAATCTCGGAGTAGGGTTCCTTGTCGATGATCCTTGCTTTCCAGGCGGCCAATGCGTCGCTAAACTTGGTCATGGCGTGTTTGTTTATCTTCTTCATTGTCGGGTCCTTATCTGGATCTTCATAATCCTTTTCATTCTGGCCTGGGAACAAGAATATCTGGTGAAACTTCTTTAGGAGGGAGGGCCTCATATTATCTATCTTCTGTAGTTTCTCATCGTTATTGGTGGCGGTTGTCCGTACGATGCAGCCTATTTGATTGCCGTAGCACGCGCGCGCTTCCTCGGGCGCGTTTGGCTCAAAATTGTCATCGTCCACCTTCGTGACCACCAGTATAGTAGTCCTAAGTTTGTTAGGAAGCCGTTGCCTCTTTTCTTTCCGTTCTACACCGGCTCCGCTCCCCGAGGCAACGCCGGTCTCAGTCTCAGCGCCGGTCTCAATGCCGGTCTGAGTCTCAGCGCCGGTCTCAATCTCAGCACCGGTCTGCGTGTCGGTCTCAGTCCCCGATTCCACGAGTGGGCCCAGCAACAACATCGGTTGATCGTCGGCAAGGCTCAAAAATTCGTCTGCCGCCCGGTAGACGTTGTCGCAATCACCAGAACCCTGTCCTTCATCGTTGCTAGACATGTTTCATATGATTAAATCTAGTCAATTAATTCTAGACCTAATAAAATGAATAATGACATAAAAAAGGCCTATGCTTTGCAGGAACGTTGACTCCTTCCTGGTGCGGCAAATCCCGGGCACTCGATATGTCCTAGTTTGTAGCACAAGTCATGCCGAAATTCACGGAAAATTTTGGCATGACTTTTGCTAAAAAGTGGACAAATCGAGAACCTGAAATTTACCGGAAGGGAAATGAATCAACATTCCGGCAAAACATAGGCCACTCGGCTTCATTCCCTAGAAACAGTGTTCAAATACCCATCTTCGACACCGCAACACATGTCCAAATATACACGAGCAACCACATGTCCAAATATACATGTCCAAATTTCACAAGTTAATTCAAAAACTAAGTGTAGAAGGAAATTCATTTAACTACTAATAGGACAAAATTCAGTTTACTTTAGTGCTTTATAATGATGAAAGGGAAAAAGTTTAGTTAACTACTAATTTCATTAATTTAGGTTATTCATTTAACTTCACCTAATTAACCTACTATACCACTACTACTAGCAGCACTACTAACGTAATTAACCTAGCAAAACCCTACTATCTAACTAAAAAGCATCTATTTAACATCTACTACTACCACTACTGCCCTAACCTAATCAACATCTACTACTTTGACTATATACTACTAGCAGCACTGCTACAACTTTTCTTCATTTTTTTCTTTAAAAAACATCTATGCAAAAAAAACCTAATTAAACCCTACTGCCCTAACGAGTTCTCTGTCAAAGCCCTAACTAAATTTTTGCACTAACCTAGATAATTACCTAGTTAAACTAGTTAACCTAGCTAGCTAGTTCTCTGTCCAGTGTTTGTGCTACGCATGAGAGAGAGAGAGAGGAGGGGTGGGGGCTTACAGAGGATTGCTCCGGTGGTGGCGAGGGAGGCAGTGGTGGCGAGGGAGGCAGTGGCGTTGGCGGCGGCTCCGGTGCCGTTGATGAGGCCGCGCGACTCCGGTGGCATTGGGGGCTGCTCCGGTGGCGTCGACGGCGCGCGGCTCTGGTAGCTCTGGGGGCGTCGATGTCGGCAGGCGACGGCGGCGAAGTGGGGCGATGGTGAATCGGGGAGATGGCTGCGGGGTGGGTTGAGGGATTTGGGGGAGAAGTGGCGGCCGGGGGGAAACAGTTTTGGGGTTAAGTCAAACTTAGCGGTAGCGCGTTTCTAAAAACGCACTATAGCTAACTTAGCTATAGCGCTTTTCACGAAATGCGCTACTGCTATGGCTATCTAATTTCCTTTTATTTTCTTATTTCCTTTTCTGTTTCTATAGCGGGGGTCTAGGGAACGCGCTGCAGCTGTATTAGCTATAGCGCCTCTTGTCAACATACGCTACTGCTACGCCTTTCTCCTTTTTTCGCTTTTTCATTTATTTTGCTTTACATTTTATTTTTTCCTTTCTCCTTTTTCTATTTCTTTCATTTTCATTTTCTTTTCTATTTATTTTTCATTTTATTCAATTTCCAGTAGCAGTAGCGCACCTCTTAGAAAACCCGCTGCTACTTAGTTCATAGCGGTAGCGCGCTTCTTGCAAGCCCGCTACTGCTATGTGTAGCCTATCGTCTTAGCGCTGGGAATATTAGTAGTAGCGCTTTTACACGAGCACGCGCTACTGCTAAAGTTTTATCTATAGCGCCCTTTTACCTCAAGCACTACTGCTATCTAGCACTAGCGCCCTTTTTTGACACATGCTACTACTAAATTTCTGTATATAAGGTTTTCCCTAGTAGTGTGAGCTTAAGTTGACACTCCATGTGAGTGCATCATCCAAATCTTGATTCTGGACCAGACCATGCAGTTGTGAAGCAACTGTATTAATTTTTGATTAATTTCCATCCAAAATGCCCAGGATTGTAGTCTTACATAGATAAATACCCCAGACATAACATTTGACCTATAGCATCTCTCTGTTGATCACACTTGGTTGATCAAGTTTACTGCAGTAAAATTCAGAGGTTGCTTACCATTTAACCAGAGCATGTTTCACCGAGATACCACCGTAGTTGCAACCTCCCCAGGAAGGACTAACCCCCAGACATTGTTTGGCATAGATTGTGGCACTATGTGCACCAGTGCACGCGGTGACCACCGCTTTGGCATGCAGCCTGCACAGCCAGAACGTTGTTTGTGCTCGGGCCCCTCCCCCTCTCGTCGTCTTCGCGCTCGTGAGTGTGTCCAACAGCTTCAACGCATCGTTGCCGCCTTCCTAGAGCCATCTCCCCCTCCGTAAGCCCCATCGTCAGCACTCATCGCCGCGCGCCCACGGGCGCACTATGGCCGACCAAGCATTTAAGGTGTTCGACCACTTCTCTCCTGCAGCCCTCGGCTCCTCATGCCATGTGCGCCTCTGTAGCTCCTCTGCACCCCCCTCAACATGTTCTCGCGCCTCCCCGTGATTGTTGTGCGTCGCTAGAGCGTTGGCCGAGCTCGAGCGGCGGCACCCGAGCCCGTGCCCCTCGTCCCGGCTATATATAGCCATCCCCGGCCTCGTGCAAGCTCACCACCAGCCTCGCCTCGCTCCTGTAGTCCTCTGTAGTGCCTTGCCCAAGCCCCGGAGCCTCTCCTCGCTGCCCAATGCCGCCATCGCCGCCGCCTCGGTCCTCCTAAATTGGAGCTACCCGAGCCTCTCCTCCACTTCTAGACAGCACCACCAGCCCCTCTGATCTCCGGCGACTCTCCCCATGCCCTTCTCCTGCCGCCGGAGCCACTAGGGCCGTCGTCCCCGCGTGCAATGGTCGCGGCCCGCCCCTCTGTTCCCCTCGAAGCTCCACTTATTCTCGTCCTCCCCGGCGCCTGCTAGCCCTCAGGATGGTTGTGGGCGACCTAGCCGCAGCCGTCGGTGTCCTCGCCGTCGCTTGAGGTGGCCGGAGTCGACCGCCACGTCACCAGTAGCTGGTCCCTCCCCTGCCTCCTCTATCTCATGCGAGGGAGCAGCAAGGAGGAAGACAACACCCAGCTGGCCCCTTCCCTGACCGCGTGGGACCCGCCTGTAAGTGTCCCAAGGCCCAGGTCCACGTGGATAAGTGGAAGCGCCTTCTGGTGAGTGCGCTTTTATTTCTGTGAAGGCGTATTCCTTCGAGTACATTTTCATTTTCTCGAAAAGGTATTTTCTCCTTCGGTTACCTAAAGTGTGTTTTCCAGTTCAGGAAGCGTATTTCTCATTTTGCGCCTCTGCCTTATCCACTCAGGGACCTGTTTGCTGAAGAAATATTCATAGATTGGTCCTTCTTCTTCCAACCCTCATAACTCTGCAACCGTAACTCTGATCGAGGTGAAACCAGCGCTCACTTTGTCTCGTCGAGCCCTTTCTGTTGGTGTCACTTTCATTATGTTTTGGCATACCGGAAATGACAACATTGCCCTTGCCAAAATCAGCCCCCTTCAAGAGAGAAACTTTTCCGGTGATTGGTTCCGCGATCGTTCTGCACTTCTCCCCGGTGCCTTCTTCATCCCCAGGAAAGCTACAATACCCACTTGCATGATAGTCATGCAGTAACCATTATTTTCAACTCTAATATTTAATAAATGTTTGTTTGTTTAAAACATGGTTATCGTTGTTCCGGTGCTGCTTAGAGTTTCATGTTCACTCTCGTGTTATGTTTTCTTGCAACTGGTTATCTTGTACTAGTTGCTAGTATTTCCTTTCATATGTTTATGCTTGCTAGTAGTACATGTTGATGTTGGTGATGGTTTTTGGTGCATGACTTCCATCTGTTTCGAGTACCGTTGTATGCGTGTTCCATTGCATCCAGTTGGTTAAATGCTTGCATCGTAGAATTGTTGATATGTCTTGCATGATATTTATTGTTGATGCTGGTGGTCATGCTAGATTTCTATGAGTAGTGTTGTACTTGTGATATTCATGCACGTCATTATGCCATGCTCAGTTGGATATGATTCATTGTTGATATGGTCGATAGTTATGTTGTACCCTCATGCTTATGTTGATATCATGCTCATGCATTGTAATTGCATCATGTTATTTTATCATGGCTCAACATATTTGCATTCAAGTTTAACTGGATTAAATTGAACTTGAACAGCTGTTGGCTGAGTCACAGTGCCACCATATCGAGTTGACCAGTGTAACCACGCTTACCTTTATGGGAGGGTCCTAACTGGGTCTATTGTCATGCCTCTCGCCAGTGCCTCCAACGAGGGAAGGTTATGGGCGTGCGGTACCCTGGCCCGGTAAGCAGACATAGCCTTGTGTGCCCGTAGTTGGACGATAAGCGCTTTTGTCCCCGTTTGGGACCGTTTTGCCACGATGTTGGTCGTTTTGCCATGACAGTGGCAGTTGGTGTCTGGGGTAGACACGGGGCCACCCATGACTTAGCCGAGTGCAGAGTGAGTCGGAGTGGCCGGGAGAGTCTCATGGCAGTAGAATGGTTTTGTCGGAACGCCGGTGGTCCACCCAAATGGGAGTGTGAGGCCATGGGTTCCGTGGTGTGGGTATGGTGTGCTAACCTCTGCAGAGTGTGTGTTAAACCTATCGATAGCCATGCCCACGGATAAGGGCCTAGTTCGTGTCGGTCACACTATGGGTCAAAAGTAATAATAATGATGTTCTTAGTAACAACCCCAGTTCGATGATGAGATAAGTTGGTTATGTGATCCGTGAATGATCACCGTTTGGTTACGAGGTAACCCGTTGAGCCCAGAGTGGTTCCATTTGTGATCCGTGAATGATCATCCTTTGGTTACAAGGTAACCCGTTGAACCAAGTGTGGTTCTGTTTGTGATTCGTGATTGATCACCATGGTATCGAGGATACCAAGTTGTTGAATATTCGTGATGTTGTGCGAGAATCGTAGGTAAAGATCAAGCTCCTTGTGGTCATGTAATGATTACTACGGTATTGTTTATACCAAGCTTGATTTGATCTTGAGATGATTGTGTGATGTCCGAGATGGTTAGTTTGTGCATGTGATGATCATGAGGTAACCCGAACAGAATAAATGGTGCATGATAGTGTCATCATGTTGCATGCTAGTATCGTCAGATTCATATGCTCATGCCATGTTCATGTTGTTCTAGCTGTATCATATTCATGTTGTTCATGCTATGTTGTTCTGATGATATCATGATAATCCCTGTTTAACATGTAATTGCCATGTTGTTGTTTTTTCTTGAATGCTTCTGGATTATTGTGAGCTTGCAAGTACATTCAATGTACAAACCTGGCGTGTCATGCCAGTTTGCAGGACATGCCAGATTTGATTGGTTGTTTGCCGTGGAGTCCTTGTTTGCGAGCTAGGATAAGCGTTCCAGCCAGAGTCCCTGCGGAGTGGAGTTCACCACCGCCGTCGTTGTTCCGCTGCTAGAGTTATTCTGCTGCTTGCATAGAGCAACAGTGGCAGGCGTAGTGTCATCATGCCGATGTAATCCCTTGTACGTACCCGAATAGATCGTAATAAAGAGCCAATTTTTTCTATGGTAAGCAGTGTCATATTCCAGAAGACTTCTCCTTGATCTCTGGGCTGGAATACGGGGCATTCTGGTTTCTTTGAGCCGGGGTGCCACAGGCTTGGTATCAGAGCAGGTCTGGATGTAGGACGCCCTAGACCGCGCGAACGTTAGAAAGCGGTAGTTAGACTCCAGTTGGTTTGTTGCACTTGATGGATGTATTTATTTGTCACATAACATGCATATAGAATATTACTTTGTCACTAAAGGTTAATCTTGTGAGTGTAGGTGGCATCGTTTTCGATCCACTACCTGCACCCTCTTTCTTAGCATGTATGCTCTTCGGTGTTTGGCGTTATCTCTATCCCAGCAGAGTGATGCCCTGGTCCCAAGTGTTCCAGACACCATTTGCAGGAGTTATTGCTCAGGTACCGCGTTGATATTTTTCCGCCACCCACCCATATTATTTCGGTGATAGGCTTGTCTCCATCCCGAATCGTGCCCTCCATCTTGTCCCCTTGGCAACCCTTGCTGATCTTTGTTATCAGAAAAGGGCAATGCCATTCAACCCAGTCTTCCACTGTTATCTTGCCCTGTCATTCCATTCTTTGGACGTGTATGGTTCCTTTCGTACGCTTGACGATGAGGTGGTCGTGACCTTTGTGTCTTGCTACTTGATCGCCAAGTCTGTCCTCACCTATGTATCCATCCAGATCCAGCCGGTGTTAAGCCAGTGCTTGGTGTAGCTTTGGTTACGCCAACTCCTTCCACACGTGAATTTCACTTTCGTGCACACCGCGACAGCATATTAGACCGTAATGCCGGAGGTTTCGCGAGATTTGTGTGCTTAGGTATGCATGCATATTATTGTGTGAGTAGCAATAATATGTGATGATTGCTTGATTAATTTTTAGTATACTTGTGTGCTTTTATTTTCGTTGTTTCTTTATTTGGGCCTTCGGTGTTACAATTTGTCCCCTATTAAAGTTGCTCATCAACTGACACCGGACCCGAAGAGTCAGTGAGGAATGCGTATATTTGGAAATTCAGCTAAACCAAATGGAGTTATCAGCTGACTGCAGTGGAATTTGGAATATCTCGTATGAGTGCAAAAGAAATCCTGAATTGACTGTCAGTATCAAGATTGCATTAGTGTGCGCTCCTCACAACAGTATGGAATTCTCAGCCGACTGCATTGAGATTGGGGATATCTGATCATGATACTGAATAATCAAGTTTGTCTTAGTGTGCACTCCTCATAGCAGAAATGATCAAATCAGCAAGCAGATAAATTGTGTGCAAGGTTGACCTAATATTATCAAAGGTATGGCTCAGATACAACTTTAATTTTTCGTTGAGGCTGATTTTGAAACCCGATGTACCTGGAAGCAAGCAAAAATATGTCATATACTCAGAAAAGAGGATAGTCCTGCAAAACCCTGTTTGATAGAAGAAATCAATAGAAAAAATATTAAGATGGTTATATATGTGGAAAACGTTCTGCATATCACAATAAGAAGCTTCTGGTGTAAGCAACCCAATCTTCCCTCGCAAGATACCAGAGAAGCTTCCAAGGCAAGATTCAGCTATTTTCCTCAGTATGATACATGGATAATTTTCCGTGCAACGTACTCTGCCTTCTTCAGTAAGCAACCGCAAAAAGCTTCCGGCATAAGGTACCAGCAAAGTCTTTAAGGGGGTAAGTTTCTGAAGCACGATATTCAGTCTTCTTTGGCAAGCGGTCTGATGAAAGTTTCAAGCACAACCTCACCAATCTTCCTCAGGAAGGCATTGGCACAAGGTAGTACGCTGTGAATTGACAGCATATAGCAGTGAATCCCAAGAATCAGATCCGCAACATTTTGGCCAGAAGCAAGAATCAGTCAGAATGCACGTGTGTCTCGGAAATTAGATTCTCATATATATGCAGCGAGCATACCACCAAGATCTCACAAGTTACTCGGATGAGGATCTGACAATCGCATGAGGATGGTTAAGAGAAGAAAGCCAATATACACCGCATTGTGGCAATGGATTATGAGGATTGACGACATCAATGAGCTCAGTACAAGTACATGTGAACCTGGAAAATGATCCTGATGAGCCCTTGTCCCTTTCTTCTCCAATGACGGCACCACGCGTGTGATCTGAGCTGTTTTTAGCTATCCGGGGTGGATGCCGATTTTTATTTCTCTCTTCAATGACTGTCACGAGTTCTGAGCTGCTTTTCAGCCGTCTCGTACAGTTGTTGAGTTCATTTTTGTGACAGTAGCCCTATTGTTGCTTTTTGGCTATTTTAGGGAGCTGCCACTTTCTTCTTATCGACCCGGTCTCATGCTTTGAGCTGCTTTTCGGCCGTCCTGAGCCATGGTTGAATTATTTCAGTAATGTCCCAGATCTGAGTTGTAAAGAATGTTCTGGTGGCTACTGATTTATTTGCCGATTTCTTGCTAGGCTTCAGATGATCATTTTCCTACGGTCAGAACTTGAGAAGTGATGAACCTTCCATTTAAACAATATTACCATGTCAGAAGAATGAGGATAAGTTATGATTGCTGAAAAATTTGCACCGACAGTACCTATGGTCATACGAAGAAGCAATATGACCCAGCTCTTTTAGCCAAGGATCCAGACCAAGAAAACAATAATGAAGGAGCAAGATCAGTGATGCAGGTATGAAAATTGTGCACGACCCCCATGGTGCAAATACTCAGGACAGCCGGAGGCAGTATTGATCCCCATGAATATTCACCTGCGGGGCCTACTCAATTTTGGTAAGGACCCCTATCGAGACAACCCGCTCAGTTAACAGTATATACTCAGATTTGTCAGTATCAAATATCAGAGTCTATCAAGTCAGACTAAAGGTTAATTCAACAGTTTGACCCCAGCAACTATGGTGAAGCATCACTATCCTCATGGGCATACCAACAAAATGAATAACCATGAATGAGCAAGGTAAAATCTATCAGAAGGTGGATACAGTAAAGCAAACCACCCTAGGGCCAGTCAGATAAAAATTTTAGTGGGAACAAAAATAAAAGAAAAGGATACCCGAGTTGGAAACGGTTTCCTTAAGTCAGAATATTCATACTTGTTCCCTAAGCACCCAAATCTCGAGGATGATATTTCTTTAAGGGGGTAAGGTTTGTGACAGCCTGATTTTTGGCCCTTTCTTTTTCTTTTGTTTTTCTGAGGTTTTTGCGTGAGTTTTCTTTTTCCGTGGCTTTGTGGTTTGGAAACTGAAGAAGATGACCTCTTCTTCCTTTCCAGAATAGCTTGTCATACCCAAATCTTTCCCTAGACCCTATCATTTTCATCCTAGCCCAAATCCCACTATTCTTTTTATTGGGAATATTCCTTTTCTATTAAAGGAATAACTCAAATTGCCCTAGGTTGTGAAGCAACCTATATTTCCCTCACTCCAAAAATACCCAAATAATTCTCATAAATTTCTTGGGTCATATCTTCCGCAAATGTGGCAAAATATTTCACTTGCCATGTTTTCTATCTTGCTCATATAATTCCTTTTCTATTCTGTCCTATGTGGCAGGTTGTTAAGGAAGTGCTATTTTCCCTTGTCCAGTTGACCTCAAACTTTTTCGACATCTTTTCATGTCCAAATAATTGCCCTGTGCCAAACTTCAACTATATTTGCCTAGCCAATCTTCCTCAGTGATTTTTCAAAGTTTCTGTCAGATCGAAGCCATTGTGAAGGAAGTACTAGCTAGGAATATCCAAATGAGTTGAAGTTTTGCACACTCCTTCATGTGCTCATATTAACCCTCTCCACCCATTTGCAGCCCCATCCAATCAACTATGTGAGCACAAGATCAAATCTTTGATTCTTGCAATATTTTCACGTTGTGAAGCAAGTGTATTTTATATTACTTCAAAAATTCTGATAAACTACTAGATCATGATCCTACCCATAAAACATCTCTCCACCCAATTTGGGATAATTTGTCACCCCCTCCGTAAGCCCCTCTGTTAGCATTCGTCACCCCCTCCGCAAGCCATCACCCCCTCCGTAAGCCCCTCTGTTAGCATTCGTCACCGTGCACCCACGGGCGCACTGTGGCCGAGTGAGCATTTAAGGCGTTCGACCGCGTCTCTCCTGGGCCCCTCGGCCCCTCATGCCCTGTGCGCCTTTGTAACTCGTCCGCACCCCCCTGGTCGCGTTCCCGCGCCTCCCCATGATCGCTGCGCGTCGCCAGAGCCTTGGCCGAGCTCGAGTGGCGGCACCCGAGCCCGTGGCCCTCGTCCCGGGAATATATAGCCATCCTCGTCCTCGTCTGAGCTCACCACCAGCCTTGCCTCGCTCTTGTAGTCCTTCCTAGTGCCTTGCCCGAGCCTCGGAGCCTCTCCTCGCTGCCCAATGCCGCCATGGCTGCCGCCTCGGTCCTCCTAAATTGGAGATACCCGAGCCTCTCCTCCACTTCTAGCCACCACCACCAGCCCCTCTGATCTCTCGCGACTCTCCCCATGCCCTTCTCCTGCCGCCGAAGCCACCAAGGTCGTCGTCCCCGCGTGCAACGGCCGCGGCCAGCCCCTCTGTTCCCCTCGAAGCTCCGGTTCTTCTTCTCCTCCCCGGTGCCTGCTAGCCCTCGGGATGGATGCGGGAGACCTGGCCGCAGCCGCCGGTGCCCTCGCTATTGCCTGAGCTGGCCGGAATCGCATGCCATATCGCCGGCAGCTGGTCCCTCCCGTGCCTCCTCTGTCTCAAGCGAGGGAGCAGTGAGGAGGAAGACAACACCTAGCTGGCCCCTCCCCTGACCGCGTGGGACCCGCCTATAAGTGGCCCAAGGCCCAGCTCCACGTGGATAAGTGGAAGCACCTTTTGGTGAGTGCGCTTTTATTTCTTTGAAGGCGTATTCTGTCGAGTACGCTTTCAATTGCTCAAAAGCATATTTTCTTCTTCTTTAACCTAAAGTGTGTTTTCCAGTTTAGGAAGCGTATTTCTCATTTTGCGCATCTGCCTTATCCACTGAGGGACCTGTTTGCTGAAGAAATATTCGTAGATTGGTCCTTCTTCTTCCAACCCTCATAACTCCGCAAACGTAACTCCGATCGAGGTGAAACCAGCACTCACTTCTTCGTCTCGTCGAGCCCTTTCTGTTGGTGTCACTTTCATTATGTTTTGGCGTACTAGAAATGACCATTTTTCCCTTGCCCAAATCAGCCCCCTTCAGGAGAGAAACTTTTCCGGTGTTTGGTTCCGCGATCATTCCGCACTTCTCCCCGGTGCCTTATTCATCCCCAGGCAAGCCACAATACCCACTTGCATGATAGTCATGTAGTAGCCATGGTTTTCAACTCAAATATTTAATAAATGTTTCTTTGTTTAAAACATGGTTATCGTTGTTTCGGTGCTGCTTAGAGTTTCATGTTCACTCTCGCGTTATGTTGTCTTGCACCTGGTTATCTTGTACTAGTTGCTAGTATTTCCTTTCATATGTTTATGCTTTCTAGTAGTACATGTTGATGTTGGTGATGGTTTTCGGTGCATAACTTCCGTCTGTTCTGAGTACTGTTGTATGCGTGTTCCGTTGCATCCAGTTGGTTAAATGCTTGCATGGTAGCATTGTTGATATGGCTTGCATGATATTTATTGTTGATGCTAGTGGTCAAGCTAGGTTTCTATGAGTAGTGTTGTACTTGTGATATTCATGCACGTCATTATGCCATGCTCAGTTGGATATGATTCATTGTTGATATGGTCGATAGTTATGTTGTACCCTCATGCTTATGTTGATATCATGCTCATGCATTGTAATTGCATCATGTTATTTTATCATGGCTCAACATATTTGCATTCAAGTTTAACTGGATTAAATTGAACTTGAACAACTGTTGGCTGAGTTATGGTGCCACCATATCGAGCTGACCAGTGCAACCACACTTACCTTTATGGGATGGTCCTAACTGGGTCTATTGTCATGCCTCTCGTCGGTGCCTCCAACGAGGGAAGGTTATGGGCGTGCGGTACCCTGGCCCGGTAAGCAGACGTAACCTTGTGTGCCCGTAGTTGGATGATAAGCGCTTTTGTCCCTGTTTGGGACCGTTTTGCCATGATGTTGGCCATTTAGCCACGATGGTGGCCGTTGGTGTCTGGGGTAGACACGGGAGTGGGGAGTGAGTCGGAGTGGCCGGGAGAGTGTCATAGCAGTAGGACTATTTTGTCGGAACACTGTTGGTCCAACCGAATGGGAGTGCGTGGCCATGGGTTCCGTGGTGTGGGTATAGTGTGCTAACCTCTGCAGAGTGTTTGTTAAATCTATCAATAGCCGTGCCCGCGGATAAGGGCACAGTTCGTGTCGGTCACACTATGGGTCAATAGTAATAATAATGATGTGCTTAATAACAACATCGGTTTGATGATGAGATAAGTTGGTTATGCGATCCGTAATGATCACCGTTTGGTTACGAGGTAACCCGTTGAGCCTAGAGTGGTTCCGTTTGTGATCCCTGAATGATCACTGTTCGGTTACAAGGTAACCCATTGAACCAAGTGTGGTTCCGTTTGTGATCCGTGATTGATCACCGTGGTATCGAGGATACCAAGTTGTTGAATATTCATGATGTTGTGCGAGAATCGTAGGTAAAGATCAAGCTCCTTGTGGTCATGTAATGATTACTATGGTATTTTTTATACCCAGCTTGATTTGATCCTGAGATGATCGTGTGATGTCCGAGATGGTAAGTTTGTGCATGTGATGATCATGAGGTAATCCGAACATAATAAATGGTGCATGATAGTGTCATCATGTTGCATGCTAGTATCATCAGATTCATATGTTCGTGCCTTGTTCATGTTGTTCTAGCTGTATCATGTTCATGTTGTCCATGCTATGTTGTTCTGATGATATCATGATAATCCCTGCTTAACCTTTAATTGCCATGTTGTTATTTGTCTTGAATGCTTCTGGATTATTGTGAGCTTGCAAGTACATTCAATGTACTGACCTGGCGTGTCATGCCAGTTTGCAGGACCTGCCGGGTTTGATTGCTTGTTTGCCATGGAGTCCTTGTTTGTGAGCTAGGATAAGCGTTCCAGCCAGAGTCCCTACAGAGTGGAGTTCACCACCATCGTCGTTGTTCTGCTGCTAGAGTTATTCCGCTACTTCGATAGGTTCTGCTGCTTGCATAGAGCAATAGTGGCAGGCATAGTGTCGCCGTGCCGATGTATTCCCTTGTACCCAAATAGATTGTAATAAAGAGCTGGATTGTTCTATGCTAAGCAGTGCCGTATTCCAGAAGACTTCTCCTCGATCTCTGGGCTGGAATATGGGGCGTTCCGGTTTCTCTGAGCCGGCGTGCCACCGATAATAAGATAAGATAAATATTTTTGGTATTTTTATGATGTAGATTGAAAAGTAAAGATTGCAAAATAAAGCAGATCGAAAACTTATATGATGGAAAATAGACCCGGGGCCATAGGTTTCACTAGTGGCTTCTCTCAAGATAGCATAAGTATTACGGTGGGTGAACAAATTACTGTTGAGAAATTGATAGAAAAGTGCATAGTTATGAGAATATCTAGGCATGATCATGTATATAGGCATCACGTCCGTAACAAGTAGATCGACTCCTGCCTGCATCTACTACTATTACTCCACACATCAACCGCTATCCAGCGTGCATCTAGAGTATTAAGTTCATAAGAACAGAGTAACTCATTAAGCAAGATGACAAGATGTAGAAGGATAAACTCAAGCAATATGATATAAACCCAATCTTTTTATCCTCGATGGCAACAATACAATACATGCCTTGTTGCCCCTGCTGTCCCTGGGAAAGGACACCGCAAGATTGAACCCAAAGCTAAGCACTTCTCCCATTGCAAGAAGGATCAATCTAGTAGGCCAAACCAAACTGATAATTCGAAGAGACTTGCAAAGATAACCAATCATACATAAAATAATTCAGAGGAGATTCAAATATTTCTCATAATTAAACTTGATCATAAACCCACAATTCATCGGATCTCGACAAACACACCACAAAAAGAGTTACATCGAATAGATCTCCAAGAAGATCGAGGAGAACATTGTATTGAGATTCAAAGAGAGAGAAGAAGCCATCTAGCTAATAACTATGGACCCAAAGGTCTATGGTAAATTACTCACAACTCATTGGAGAGGCTTTGGCGTTGATGTAGAAGCCCTCTGTGATCAATTCCCCCTCCGGCAGAGCGCCGGAAAAGGCTCCAAGATGGGATCTCCCAGGAACAGAAGGTTACGGCGGTGGAAATAGTGTTTCTTGGTGTCCCTGGATGTTTTCGGGGTATGTAGATATATATAGGCGAAGGAAGTCGGTCAGGGGAGCCACAAGGGGCCCACGAGGCAGGGGGCGCGCCCTACACCCTCGTGGCCGCCTCGGCTGCTTCTTGACGTCCACTGCAAGTCTTTTGGATTGCGTTTGTTCCAAAAAGATCGCTCCTGAAGGTTTCATTCCGTTTGGACTCCGTTTGATATTCCTTTTCTGCGAAACACTGAAATAGGCAAAAAAAATAGCAATTCGGGTTGGGCCTCCGGTTAGTAGGTTAATCCCAAAAATGATATAAAAGTGTATATTAAAGCCCATAAACATCCAAAACGGGTAATATAATAGCATGTAACAATCAAAAATTATAGATACGTTGGAGACGTATCAAGCATCCCAAGCTTAATTATTGCTCGTCCTCGAGTAGGTAAATGATAGAAACATAATTTTTGATCTAGAATGCTACCTAGCATATTTCTCAATGTAGTTTTCCTTATTGTGGCATGAATGTTCAGATCCAAATGATTCAAAATAAAAGTTCATATTGACATAAACATAGTAATACTTCAAGCATACTAACAAGTAATCATGTCTTATCAAAATAACATAGCCAAACAAAGCTCATCCCTACAAAATCATATAGTTAGGCTATGATTCATTTTTGTCACACAAAATACTCCCATCATGCACAACACCAGTTTCAGCCAAGCAATTGGTTCATACTTTTTAATGCGCTTCAGCTTTTTTAACTCTCATGCAATACATGAGCGTAAGCCATGGATATAGCACTATGGGTGGAATAGAATATGATGATGGAGGTTGTGTGGAGAAGACAAGAAAAAGGAGAAAGTCTCACATTAACTAGGCGTATCAACAGGCTATGCAGATGCCCATTAATAGATATCAATGTGAGTGAGTAGGGATTGCCATGCAACGAATACACTAGAGCTATAAATGTATGAAAGCTCAACAATAGAAACTAAGTGGGTGTGCATCCAACTCGCTTGCTCACGAAGACCTGGGGCATTTTGAGGAAGCCCATCATTCGAATATACAAGCCAAGTTCTATAATGAAAAATTCCCACTAGTATATGAAAGTGACAACATAAGAGACTCTCTATCATGAAGATCATGGTGCTACTTTGAAGCACAAGTGTGGAAAAAGGATAGTAACATTGTCCCTTCTCTCTTTTTCTCTCATATTTTTTTGGTGGGCTTCTTTAGCCTCTTTTTTGGGGGGCTTCTTTGGCCTCTTTTATTCTTTTGTAATGTCTGATGTCTCATCCTGACTTGTGGGGGACTCATAGTCCCATCATCCTTTCCTCACTTTGGACAATGCTCTAATAATGAAGATCATCACACTTTTATTAATTTACAACTCAAGAATTACAACTCAATACTTGTAACGAAATATGACTCTATGTGAATGCCTCCCGCGGTGTACCGAGATATGCAATGAATCAAGAGTGACATGTATGAAAGAATTATGAAGGTGGCTTTGCCACAAATACAATGTCAACTACATGATCATGGAAAAGCAATATGACAATGATGGAGCGTGTCATAATAAACGGAACGGTGGAAAGTTGCATGGCAATATAACTCGGAATGGCTATGGAAATGCCATAATGGGTAGGTATGGTGGCTGTTTTGAGGAAGATATAAGGTAGTTTATGATACTGGCGAAATTTGCACGGCACAAGAGAGGCTAGCAATGGTGGAAGGGTAAGAGTGTGTATGATCCATGGACTCACATTAGTCATAAGGAACTCACATACTTATTGCAACAGTTTATTAGCCCTCGAAGCAAAGTAGTACTACACATGCTCCAAGGGGGGAGGTTGGCAGGAGTTAACCATCGCGCGCCCCTACCTCCACACATAAGGAAGGCAATCAAAAAGCACCCCATGCTACAAATTTGTTACACAACTTTTACCATACGTGCATGCTACGGGACTTGCCAACTTCAACACAAGTATTTCTCAATTTCATAATTACCCAACTAGCATGACTCTAATATTACCACCTCTATATCTCAAAACAATTATGAAGCATCAAGTTGATCATAGTATTCAATTCACTCCTTATGATAGTTTTTCTTATACCCAACTTGGATGCCCATCATTCTAGAACAAATTTTATAACCATAGCAAATACCATGCTGTTCTAAAAGACTCTCAAAACAATACAAGTGAAGCATGAGAGATCAATAATTTCTATAAAATAAAACCACCGCCGTGCTCTAAAAAGATATAAGTGAAGCACTAGAGCAAAGTTATCTAGCTCAAAAGATATAAGTGAAGCACATAGAGTATTCTAATAAATTCCAAATCATGTGTTTATCTCCCAAAAGGTGTGTACAGCAAGGATGATTGTGGTAAACTAAAAAGCAAAGACTCATATCATACAAGACGCTCCAAGCTAAACACATATCATGTGGTGAATAAAAATATAGCCCCAAGTAAAGTTACCGATAGACGAAGACGAAAGAGGGGATGCCTTCCGGGGCATCCACAAGCTTAGGCTTTTGGTTGTCCTTGAATTTATCTTGGGGTGACTTGGGCATCCCCAAGCTTAGGATTTTGCCACTCCTTATTCCGTAGTCCATCAAATCTTTACACAAAACTTGAATACTTCACAACACAAAACTCAACAGAAAATCTCATAAGCTCTGTTAGTGCAAGAAAGAAAAATCACTACTTAAGGTACTATAATGAACTCATTCTTTATTTATATTGGTGTTAAACCTACTGTATTCCAACTTCTCTATGGTTCATACCCCCCGATACTAGCCTTAGATTCATCAAAATAAGCAAACAACACACAAAAAAACAGAATCTGTCAAAAACAGAACGGTATGTAGCAACCTGTAACTTTCGAATACTTTTATAACTCCAAAAATTCTGAAATAAACTAGTGTACGTGCGGAATTTTTCTATTAATCATCTGCGAAAAGAATCAACCTAAACTTCTTCTCCAGTAAAAAATGGCATCTAATCTTGTGAGCGCTAAAGTTTCTGTTTTTTACAGCAAGATCATAAAGACTTCACCCAAGTCTTCCCAAAGGTTCTACTTGGCACAAACACTAATTAAAACATAAAAAAACATCTAAACAGAGGCTAGATGATTTATTTAATACTAAACAGGAACAAAAAAGAAAGGAACAAAAATAAAATTGGGTTGCCTCCCAACAAGCGCTATCGTTTAATGCCCCTAGCTAGGCATAAAATCGAGGATAGATCTAAGTATGGCCATCTTTGGTATTCTATTAATAAGTGGCTCTCATAATAGATTCATAAGGTAATTTGATTTTATTTCTAGGAAAGTGTTCCATGCCTTTCCTTAATGGAAATTGGAATCTAATATTTCCTTCCTTCATATCAATAATTGCACCAATCGTTCTAAGGAAAGGCCTACCAAGAATAATAGGACATGAAAGATTGCAATATATATCAAGAACAATAAAATCTACGGGCACATAATTCCTATTTGCAACAATAAGAACATAATTAATTCTTCCCATAGGTTTCTTAATAGTGGAATATGCAAGGTGCAAATTTAAAGAGAAATCATCAAATTCACGGAAACCTAGCACATCACATAAAGTTTTTTGAATCCTGGAAACAATAGCACCCAAATCATAGCATTCATGATCTTTAATTTTAATTTTAATAGTAGGTTCCCACTCATCATAAAGTTTTCTAGGGATAGAAACTTGTAATTCAAGTTTTTCCTCTAAGCTTGGGGATGCTTGATACGTCTCCAACGTATCTATAATTTTTTTATTGTTCCATGCTATTATATTACCTGTTTTGGATGTTTATGGGCTTTATTTTACACATTTATATAATTTTTGGGACTAACCTACTAACCGGAGGCCCAGCCCATATTGTTGTTTTTTTTGCCTATTTTAGTATTTCGAAGAAAAGGAATACCAAACGGAGTCCAAACGGAATGAAACCTTCTGGAGCATGATTTTTGGAACAAACGTGATCTAGAGGACTTGGAATGCAAGTCAAGAAGCAGCCGAGGCGGCCACGAGGGTGGAGGGCGTGCCCATCCCTCCTGGGTGCGCCCCCTTGTCTTGTGGGCCCCTCGGGCGGCCACCGGCCTACTTCTTCCTCCTATATATACCTACGTACCCCGAAAACATCCAGGGAGCTACCAAAGAAATATTTCCGCCACCGTAACCTTCTGTATCCGCGAGATCCCATCTTGGAGCCTTCGTCAGCGCTCTGCCTGAGGAGGAATCAACCATGGAGGGCTTCTACATCAACACCATAGCCCCTCCGATGAGTTGTGAGTAGTTTACCACAGACCTTCGGGTCCATAGTTATTAGCTAGTTGGCTTCTTCTCTCTTTTTGGATCTCAACACAATGTTCTCCCCCTCTCTTGTGGAGATCTATTCGATGTAAACTCTTTTTGCAGTGTGTTTGTCGAGATACGATGAATTGTGGGTTTATGATCAAGTTTATCTATGAGAAATATTTGAATCTTCTCTGAATTCTTTTATGTATGATTGAGTTATCTTTGCAAGTCTCTTCGAATTATCAGTTTAGTTTGGCCTACTAGATTGATCTTTCTTGCCATGGGAGAAGTGCTTAGCTTTGGGTTCAATCTTGCAGTGTCCTCACTGATGTCTACTACACAACCTTCTTCTTGTAGACGTTGTTGGGCCTGCAAGTGCACAGGTTTGTAGGACAGTAGCAAATTTCCCTCAAGTGGATGACCTAAGGTTTATCAATCCATAGGAGGCGTAGGATGAAGATGGTCTCTCTCAAACAACCATGCAACCAAATAACAAAGAGTCTCTTGTGTCCCCAACACACCCAATACAATGGTAAATTGTATAGGTGCACTAGTTCGGCAAAGAGATGGTGATACAAGTGCAATATGGATACTAGATAAAGGTATTTGTAATCTGAAATTATAAAAACAGCAAGGTAGCAAGTGATAAAAGTGAGCGTAAACGGTATTGCAATGGTAGGAAACAAGGCCTAGGGTTCATACTTTCACTAGTGCAAGTTCTCTCAACAATAATAACATAGATAGATCATATAACAATCCCTCAACATGCAACAAAGAGTCACTCCAAAGACACTAATAGCGGAGAACAAACAAAGAGATTATGGTAGGGTGCGAAACCACCTCAAAGTTATCCTTTATGTTCTATCTATTCAAGAGTTCGTAGTAAAATAACATGAAGCTATTCTTTCCGCTCAATCTATCATAGAGTTCATACTAGAATAACACCTTAAGACACAAATCAACCAAAACCCTAATGTCACCTAGATACTCCATTGTCACCTCAAGTATCTGTGGGCATGATTATACGATATGCATCACACAATCTTAGATTCATCTATTCAACCAACACAAAGTACTTCAAAGAGTGCTCCAAAGTTTCTACCGGAGAGTCAAGAACGTGTGCCAACCCCTATGCATAGGTTCATGGGCGGAACCCGCAAGTTGGTCACCAAAACATACATCAAGTGGCACATGATATCCTATTGTCACCACAGATAAACACGGCAAGACATACATCAGGTGTTCTCATAAAAGACTCAATCCGATAAGATAACTTCAAGGGGGAAACTCAATTCATCACAAGAGAGTAGAGGGGGAGAAACATCATAAGATCCAACTACAATAGCAAAACTCGGGATACATCAATATCGTGTCATAGAGGGAACACGAGAGAGAACTCGAGAGAGAGAGAGAGATCAAATACATAGCTACTAGTACATACCCTCAGCCTCAAGGGTGAACTACTTCCTCCTCCTCATGGATAGCGTCGGGATGATGAAGATGGCCACCGGTGAAGGATCCCCCCTCCGGCAGGGTGCCAGGAAGGCCTCCCAAGAGGTTTCTGGTGGCTACAGAGGCTTGCGGCGGCGGAACTCCCGATCTATCTTGATATTCGATGTTTTTAGGGTACGTAGGCTTATATAGGCGAAAGAAGTCAGTCGGGAGGTGATCGAGGAGCCCACGGGACAGGGGGCGCGCCTTGTGGGGGGGGGGGGCGCCCTCCTATCTCCTGGCCTCCTCGAGGCTCTTCTGACATGAACTCCAAGTCTCCTGGGTGATATTCTTCCAAAAAATCACGCTGTCGAAGGTTTCATTCCGTTTCTACTCCGTTTGATATTCCTTTTCTTTGAAATACTAAAACAGGCAATAAAATAGCAATATGGGCTGGGCCTCCGGTTAATAGGTTAGTCCCAAAAGTAATATAAAAGTGTATAATAAAGCCCATAATCATTCAAAACGGATAATAAAATAGCATGAATGCTTCATAAATTGTAGATATATTTTGGAGACGTATCACTTACCCAGTGACAGAAAGGGTTGCAAGGCACGTATTGTATTGTTGCCATCGAGGATAAAAAGATGGGGTTTATAACATATTGCTTGAGTTTATCCCTCTACATCATGTCATCTTTCTTAATGTGTTACTCTGTTCTTATGAACTTAATACTCTAGATGCATGTTGGATAGCGGTCGATGTGTGGAGTAATAGTAGTAGATGCAGGCAGGAGTCGGTCTACTTGTCACGGATGTGATGCCTATATACATGATCATGCCTAGATAATCTCATAATTATTCGCTTTTCTATCAATTGCTCGACAGTAACTTGTTCACCCACCGTAATACTAATGCTATCTTGAGATAAGCCACTAGTGAAACCTATGGCCCCCTGGTCTATCTTTTATCATATAAGCTTTCAATCTACTTTTATTTGCATCTTTACTTTTTGCATATATATTATAAAATACCAAAAATATATTTATCTTATCATATTATCTCTATCAGATCTCACTTTCGCAAGTGGCCGTGAAGGGATTGACAACCCCTTTATCGCGTTGGTTGCGAGTTCTTTGTTTCTTTGTGTAGGTTCGTGGGACTTGTCAGGAGCCTCCTACTGGATTGATACCTTGGTTCTCAAAAACTGAGGGAAATACTTACGCTACTGTGCTGCATCACCCTTTCCTCTTCAGGGAAAACCAATGCAAGCTCAAGACATAGCAAGAAGGATTTCTGGCGCCGTTGCCGGGGAGGTATTCGCTCAAGTCAAGACATACCAAGTACCCATCACAAACTCACCTCCCTCGCATTTACATTATTTGCCATTTGCCTCTCGTTTTCCTCTTCCCCACTTCACCCTTGCCGTTTTATTCGCCCTCTCTTTCCCAATCTCTCTCTATTTTCCGCTTGCCTTCCTCGTCCTCCCTCTCTTTTGCTTGCCTTTTTTTGTTTGCTCGTGTGTTAGATCATTTACCTTGTCGTTATGGCTAGTCCTCCTATCCTTGTTATTACTCCCGAACATGAAATTCTCAATTTTAAACAAAGGGAGGGAGAAAATTTAAAAGATGCTTGGCATAGAATTTGCAATGCTCAAAATAGATCTACTAGGAAGCTTTCTACTTCCATTCTCCTTCTGCAATTTTGATGTAGGCATTACTCCTTGGAATATATGCTTCTTGATACCGTTACCGCAGGGGATTTCTTGAGTAGCCATACTTTTGATGCTTATAATGCTATGTTAGATTTGTTTGGCCCACCACCTCTTTTGGTTAATGGAACTGTTATAACTTTAGAACATGTTATGCAACGGCTTGATATTATTGAAAATAAAATTGCTACTGTTGAGTTGATTGAAAATTTGGATAAAAAGATTTATAATCACATTACCCAATATGGATCTAGGGTGGAGTTACTTTGAAAAATCTTAAAGAAAAGGAACCTATAGTTAATGAAAAAATAGATCTAGATTCTGCTAGAATCGGTAAACTTGAGGATATCATTACCAACTTAGGTTCAGCGTTTTCTTCCATGAAAAACACTCCAAAACCCTCTACCAAAACTGCCAAATTTATTTATGTTCCTAAGAATAAGGGTGAATCTTCTAGTAAGGGAGACGCGGATCTCAAATCCATAAGTGTTCATCCAAATTGTCTCTCTATCATTAAGGAACCTTTTGCTACAAACGAATTTGTTGAATCTTTGCCTAAAGGTTTAATCATTGCTAAAAAGGGAGAAACCCCTAAAGATCATAAATACTCTATTGAGGAATTGAGTGCCAAAGATGGCACTACTTAGATCTATCTTCGCTTTTATGCCTAGCTAGGGGCGTTAAACGATAGCACTAGTTGGGAGGCAACCCAATTTTATTTGTGTTTTTATGTTTTTGTTCTGGTTTAGTAATAATTTTTGCATCTACCTTCTGTTTAGATGTGTTTTTATGTTTTAATTAGTGTTTGTGCCAAGTAGAGCCTATAGGATAACCTATGATGATAGTTGATTTGATTCTGCTGAAAAACAGAAACTTTGCGCTCACGAGAAACAATTCAATAAATCACAGAAGTGAGATTTTGCATTGATTCTTTTGGATGCTGTTTAATAAACAAATTGTTTAGGACGTCCTATTTTCGTAGGATTTTTAGAGTCCAGAAGTTTGCGTTAGTTACATATTTCTACAGACTGTTCTGTTTTTGACAGATTCTGTTTTTCGTGTGTTGTTTGCTTATTTCAATGCATCTATGGCTAGTAAAATAGTTTATGCACCATAGAGAACTTGGAATACAGTAGTTTTAACACCAATTTAAATAAATAATGAGTTCATTACAATACCTTATGTGGTGCGTTTTTTTTTCTTTCACTAACGGAGCTTATGAGATTTCCTGTTGAGTTTTGTGTTGTGAAGTTTCCAAGTTTTGGGTAAAGCTTTGATGGACTATGGAATAAGGAGTGGCAAAATCCTAAGCTTGGGGATGCCCATGGCACCCCAAGATATTCAAGTATAGACAAAATCCTAAGCTTGGGGATGCCCCGGGAAGGCATCCCCTCTTTCGTCTTCGTTCATTGGTAACTTTACTTGGAGCTATATTTTTATTCGCCACATGATATGTGTTTTGCTTGGAGCGTCGTGTATTATATTAGTATTTGCTTTTTAGTTTACCACAATCATCCTTGCTGTACACACCTTTTGGTAGAAGCCTTCTTGATTGAAATTTATTAGAATACTCTATGTGCTTCACTTATATTTTTGTGTTAGATAGTTTTTACTCTAGTGCTTCACTTATATCTTTTAGAGCACGGCGGTGGTTTAATTTTGTAGAAATTGCTAGTCTCTCATGCTTCACTTATATTATTTTGAGAGTCTTTTAGAACAGCATGGTATTTTCTATGGTTATAAATTGGTCCTAGAATGATGAGCATCCAAGTTGGGTATAATAAAAACTATCATAGGAAGTGAATTGGATGCTATGATCAATTTGATACTTGATAATTGTTTTGAGATATGGAGGTAGTGATATTAAATTCATGCTAGTTGGGTGATTATGAATTTAAAGAATGCTTGTGTTGAAGTTAGCAAGTCCCGTAGCATGCACGTATGGTTAAAGTTGTGTAACAAATTTGAAACATGAAGTGTACCTGGCTTGTGCATCCTTATGAGTGGCGGTCGGGGACGAGTGATGGTCTTTTCCTACCAATCTATCCCTCTAGGAGCATGCGCGTAGTGCTTGATTTTTGATGACTTCTAAATTAATTATATGAGTTCTTATGATTAATGTTGAGTCCATGGATTATACGGCTTTTACCTTTCCACCATTGCTAGCCTCTTCGGTACCATGCATTGCCCTTTCTCACCTTGAGAGTTGGTGCAAACTTCGCTAGTATATCCAAACCCCGTGATATGATACGCTCCATCACACATAAACCTCCTTATATCTTCCTCAAAACAGCCACCATAACTACCTATTTATGGCATTTCCATAGCCATTCCGAGATATATTGCCATGCAACTTTCCACCGTTCCGTCCATCCTCATCATGACATACATTACTTTTGTCATATTGCCATTGCATGATCATGTAGTTGACATCGTATTTGTGGCAAAGCCACCATGCATAATTTTTCATACATGTCAATCTTGATTCATTGCACCATCCCGGTATACCGCCGGAGTCATTCATATAGAGTCATATCTTGTTCTAGTTTCGAGTTGTAATTCATATGTTGTAATCAATGAAAGTGTGATGATCATCATTATTAGAGCATTGACCAAAAAGAAAAAAAAGAAAGAAAGAAAAGAAAGGCCAAAAAAAGAAAGGCCAAAGAAAAAAAAAGAAAAAAGAAAAAAGAAAGAAAAAATAAAAAATAAAAAAATAAAAAAGGGGGCAATGTTACTATCTCTTTTTCCACACTTGTGCTTCAAAGTAGCACCTTGTTCTTCATGTAGTGAGTCTCATTTATTGTGCTTCAAAGTAGCGCCATGTTTTTCATATAGTGAGTCTCATATGTTGTCAATTTCATACACTAGTGGGAATTTTCATTATAGAACTTGGCTTGTATATTCCTACGATGGGATTCCTCAAATGCCCTAGGTCTTCTTGAGCAAGCAAGTTGGATGCAAACCCACTAGTTTTCTTTTGTTGAGCATTCATTTACAGCTCTAGTGCATCCATTGCATGGCAATCCCTACTCCTCATGTTGACATCAATTGATGGGCATCTCCATAGCCCGTTGATTATCCTCGTCAATGTGAGACTTTCTCTTATTTGTCTTCTCCTCACAATCTCCATCATCATATTCTATTCATCCATAGTGCTATATCCATGGCTCACGCTCATGTATTGCGTGAAGGTTGAATTTTTTTGAGATTATTTAAGTACGAAACAATTGCTTGGCTTGTCATCGGGGGTGTAGGATTTGGGAACATATTTGTGTGACGAAAATGAAGCATAGCCTAACCATATGATTTTGTAGGGATGAACTTTCTTTAGCCATGTTATTTTGAGAAGACATGATTACTTTTATTAGTATGCTTGAAGTATTACTATTTCTTTTGTCAATATGAACTTTTATTTTGAATAATTTGGACCTGAACATTCATGCCACAATAAAGAGAAATACATTGAGAATTATGCTAGGTAGCATTCCACATCAAAAAAATTGTTTTTATCATTTACCTACTCGAGGACGAGCAGGAATTAAGCTTGGGGATGCTTGATACGTCTCCAACGTATCTATAATTTTTGATTGTTCCATGCTATTATATTACCTATTTTGGATGTTTATGGGCTTTATTTTACACATTTATATCATTTTTGGGACTAACCTACTAATCGGAGGCCCAGCCCGTATTGCTGTTTTTTTGCCTATTTCAGTATTTCAAAGAAAAGGAATATCAAACGGAGTCCAAACGGAATTAAACATTCGGGAGCGTGATTTTTGAAACAAACGTGATCCAAAGGACTTGGAGTGCAAGCCAAGAAGCAGCCAAGGCGGCCACGAGGGTGGAGGGCGCGCCCCCTGACTCGTGGGCCCCTCGGGCGGCCATCGACCTACTTCTTCCTCCTATATATACCTACGTACCCCGAAAACATCTAGGGAGCCACCAAAGAAATATTTCCACCATCATAACCTTCTGTATCCGCGAGATCCCATCTTGGAGCCTTCGCCGATGCTATGCCGGAGGGGGAATCGACCACGGAGGGCTTCTACATCAACACCCCCCTCCGATGAGTTGTGAGTAGTTTACCACAGACCTTCGGGTCCATAGTTATTAGCTAGTTCGCTTCTTCTCTCTTTTTGGATCTCAATACAATGTTCTCCCCCTCTCTTGTGGAGATCTATTCGATGTAAACTCTTTTTGCGGTGTGTTTGTCGAGATCCGATGAATTGTGGGTTTATGATCAAGTTTATCTATGAGAAATATTTGAATCTTCTCTGAATTCTTTTATGTATGATTGAGTTATCTTTGCAAGTCTCTTCGAATTATCAGTTTGGTTTGGCCTACTAGATTGATCTTTCTTGCCATGGGAGAAGTGCTTAGTTTTGGGTTCAATCTTGCGGTGTCCTTACCCAGTGACAGAAAGGGATGCAAGGCACGTATTGTATTGTTGCCATCGAGGATAATAAGATGGGGTTTATATCATATTGCTTGAGTTTATCCCTCTACATCATGTCATCTTTCTTAATGTGTTACTCTGTTCTTATGAACCTAATACTCTAGATGCATGTTGGATAGCGGTCAATGTGTGGAGTAATAGTAGTAGATGCAGGCCGGAGTCGGTCTACTTGTCACGGACGTGATGCCTATATACATGATCATGCCTAGATAATCTTATAATTATTCGATTTTCTATCAATTGCTCGACAGTAATTTGTTAACCACCGTAATACTAATGCTATCTTGAGAGAAGCCACTACTGAAACCTATGGCCCCCGGGTCTATCTTTTATCATCTAAGCTTTCAATCTACTTTTATTTGCATCTTTACTTTTTCCATCTATACTATATAATACCATAAATATATTTATCTTATCGTATTATCTCTATCAGATCTCACTTTCGCAAGTGGCCGTGAAGGGATTGACAACCCCTTTATCGCGTTGGTTGCGAGTTCTTTGTTTCTTTGTGTAGGTTCGTGGGACTTGTGAGGAGCCTCCTACTGGATTGATACCTTGGTTCTCAAAAACTAAGGGAAATACTTACGCTACTGTGCTGCATCACCCTTTCCTCTTCAAGGAAAACCAACGCAAGCTCAAGACATAGTAGGTACTTGGTATGTCTTGACTTGAGCGAAGACCTCACCGGCAACGGTGCTGGAAATCCTTCTTGCTACCTCTTCAGCATGCATTGGTTTTTCCCTTGAAGAGGAAAAGGTTATGTTGCAGCAAAGTAGCATAAGTATTTCCCTCAGTTTTTGAGAACCAAGGTATCAATCCAGTAGGAGCTCCATGCAAATCCCTCGTACCTACACAAACAAACAAGAACCTCGCAACCAATGCGATAAAGGGGTTGTCAATCCCTTCACGGCAACTTGCAAAAGTGAGATCTGATAGAGATAATAAGATAAGATAAATATTTTTGCTATTTTTATGATGTAGATTGAACATTAAAGATTGCAAAATAAAATAGATCAAAAACTTATATGATGGAAAATAGACCCGGGGGCCATAGGTTTCACTAGTGGCTTCTCTCAAGATAGCATAAGTATTATGGTGGGTGAACAAATTACTGTCGAGCAATCGATAGAAAAGTGCATAGTTATGAGAATATCTAGGCATGATCATATATATAGGCATCACGTCTGTAACAAGTAGATCGACTCTTGCGTGCATCTACTACTATTACTCCACACATCGACCGCTATCTAGCATGCATCTAGAATATTAAGTTCATAAGAACAGAGTAACGCGTTAAGCAAGATGACATGATGTAGAACGATAAATGCAAGCAATATGATATAAACCCCATCCTTTTATCCTCGATGGAAACAATACAATGCGTGCCTTGCTGCCCCTGCTGTCATTGGGAAAGGACACCACAAGATTGAACCCAAAGCTAAGAACTTCTCCCATTGCAAGAAAGATCAATCTAGTACGCCAAACCAAACTGATAATTCAAAGAGACTTGCAAAGATAACCAATCATACATAAAAGAAATCGAAGGAGATTCAAATATTTCTCATAGATAAACTTGATCATAAACCCACAATTCATCGGATCTCGACAAACACGTCGCAAAAAGAGTTACATCGAATAGATCTCCAAGAAGATCGAGGAGAACATTGTATTGAGATTCAAAGAGAGAGAAGAAGCCATCTAGCTAATAACTATGGCCCCGAAGGTCTATGGTAAACTACTCACAACTCATCGGAGAGGCTTCGGCGTTGATGTAGAAGCCCTCCGTGATCGATTCTCCCTCCGGCAGAGCGCCAAAAAAGGCTCGAAGATGGGATCTCCCGGGAACAAAAGGTTACGGCGGTGGAAATAGTGTTTCGTGGTGCCCCTGGATGTTTTCGGGGTACGTAGATATATATAGGCAAAGGAAGTCGGTCAGGGGAGCCACGAGGGGCCCACGAGGCAGGGGGCGCCCTGCACCCTTGTGGCCTCCTCCAAGTCTCCCGGATTTGCGTTTGTTTCAAAAAAGATCCCTCCCGAAGGTTTCATTCCGTTTGGACTCCGTTTGATATTCCTTTTCTGTGAAACACTAAAATAGGCAAAAAAACAGCAATTCGGACTGGGCCTCCGGTTAGTAGGTTATTCCCAAAAGTGATATAAAAGTGTATAGTAAAGCCCATAAACATCCAAAGCGGGTAATATAATAGCATGGAACAATAAAAAGTTATAGATACGTTGGAGACGTATCAGGGATCAATTGTAGCCTCTTTTGATAAGTAAGAGTGTCGAACCCAACGAGGAGCTAAAGGTAGAACAAGTATTCCCTCAAGTTCTATCGACCACTGATACAACTCTACGCATGCTTGACGTTCGCCTTACCTGGAACAAGTCTGAAACTAGAAGTACTTTGTAGGTGTTGTTGGATAGAATTGCAAGATAATAAAGAGCACATAAATAAAAATTAGGGGCTGTTTAGATAAGGAAGCAATAAAGTAAATATAGCGAGTGTGTAAAAGTGGTGGTAGGAGTTGTGAAATTGTCCCTAAGCAATCGATTACTTTACTAGACCGATAGCAAGTTTTATGTGGGAGAGGCATAAGCTAACATACTTTCTCTTCTTGGATCATATGCACTTATGGTTAGAACTCTAGCAAGCATCCGCAACTACTAAAGATCATTAAGAAAAACCCAACCATAGCATTAAAGCATCAAGTCCCCTTTATCCCATACGCCACAACCCCCTTACTCGGGTTTATGCTTCTATCACTCAAGCAACCCACTATAAGCGAATCATGAACGTATTGCAACACCCTACAATAGGAATCCCTCAAGCTTGCGCGACACAGAGGGCACAATAGGACAGCAACATAACCACAAGCAAATTAAACCAATCATAGCAATTCACCAATTACTGACAGGACAACGAAAATCTACTCAGAGATCATAGGATGGCAACACATCATTGGATAATAATATGAAGCATAAAGCACCATGTCCAAGTAGAGGGTACAATGGGTTGCGGGAGAGTTAACCGCTGAATATAGATGGGGGAAGGTGATGGAGATGTTGGTGAAGATTACGGAGGTGTTGGTGTAGATCGCGGTGATGATGATGGCCCCCGGCGGCGTTCCGGCGCCACCGAAAGCGAGGGGGGAGATCCCCCCTTCTTCTTCTTATTCTTCTTCCTTGACCTTCTCCCTAGATGGGGGAAGGTTTTCCCCTCTAGTACATGGTCTCCATGGCTTGGGAGGGGCGAGAGCCCCTCTGAGATTGGATCTGTCTTTCTATCTCTCTCTGTTTCTTCCCTTTCACCGTTTCTTAAATTCACGGAGATCCTTAACATCGATTGGGTTGTCCTTTGGATACGATTTCTATCCAGATATTGCCTTTCTTGTGGCGAAAGAAGGGCACCAACCACCTTACGGGGTGGCCACGAGGGCCCAGGGTACGCCTGACCCCATGGGGCACGCCCCCCTGCCTCGTGGCCCCCTCGGGCATCATCTCGCGTTGATTCTTCTTCCCAAAATTCATAAATATTCCAAAACAAATCTCCGTTCGTTTTTAATCCGTTTGGACTCCATTTGATATGGTGTTTCTGTGAAACATAAAACATGCAACAGACAGGAACTGGCACTGGGCACTGGATCAAGATGTTAGTCCCAAAAAATAGTACAAAGAGTTGCTGAAAGTATATGAAAGTTGAATAATATTGCATGTGAACAATCAAAAATTATAGATACGACAGAGACGTATCATTGACCTCTCCCGGGGAAAATGCATTTGGACGACATACTTGAGGTGCTCTTCGGTGGGCGCGACGAGTAGCACGCCAGCACCAGCACCTTGTAAGGAGAAAGCTCCATCAAAGTACATAATCCAATTGCTACTTGCCTCTTTGCCAGGAAGGGTGGTCTCTTGAACTTCTTCATCAGGCGTGGATGTCCATTCTTCTATGAATTCTGCCAAGGCTCTGCTCTTGATCGTCGAAGTGCTCTCAAACTTTAGGCCAAATCTTGACTGTTCCAACGCCCACTCCACAATCCTCCCAGACGCATCTAGGTTATGCAAAATCCGTTGCAAACGGAGGCGTGTGACGACAGTGACCTCATGTTCTTGGAAATAATGACGCAGCTTTCTCGAGGCCATAAGGATGACGAAAAGCAACTTCTGCATACCGGAATACCTTGATCTAGCCCCCTGCAAGAGGGAGCTAGCAAAGTATACTCGGTGCTGCACCACCTTATTCTTTTGTTTCACCTTGCTCGCTTGCGCAGACACTGCCTCGCCGGGACCGTACCCTGCCGGGGGCCCTCCCTTGTCGGGGTCAGGTCCTGCCGAGGGCCTTCCCTTGCTGGGATCGGGCCCTACCAGGCCCAGCTCTTCACCTAAGGGCCTTGCCCCTATTGTTGCCTCTTCCTCAACTTCTCTCTGTGCTACTAGCGCAGCACTGACCACTTGATTCGTTGCCACCAAGTATAGCAGCAACGGCTCTTGTGTCTTGGGCGCAACCAGTATTGGCATAGAGGTGAGGTATCTCCTCAAATCTTGCAGTGCTGCCTCTGCCTCCAGGGTCCATTTCATTGGACCCGCCTTTTTCAAAATCTCGAAAAAGGGGAGGGCACACTCGGTAGATTTAGAGATGAACCTTCTCAGGGCGGCGACGTAGCCGGCAAGCCTTCGGGCATCTTTGACTCGTCTTGGTGCCTTAATATGCTCAATTGCTTTGATCTTGTCAGGATTTGCTTTGTTCCCGCGTTGACACACAAAGAACCCAAGAAGTTTGCCTGATGGGACGCCAAACACACACTTCTCTGGGTTGAGCTTGAGGTTGATCTTGTGAAAATTCACAAAGGTTTCCTCCAGGTCCTGCATGAGCATGGCCTTGTCTTTGGTTTTGACCACTATGTCATCCATGTAAGCTTCCATATTTCTATGGAGTTGGGGCTCAAAACCAATTTGGACTGCTCGGGCGAACGTTGAACCAACGCTCTTCATCCCGAAAGTCATTCATATGAAACATTATGTGACACATGGGGTGATGAACATGGTCTTTTCTTCATCTTCCTTCTTCATAAAGATCCGATGGTATCCTGAGTAGGCGTCAAGGAACAACAGCAAGTCGCACCTTGAAGTGGAGTGCACTATCTGGTCGATACGTGGCAATGCGAAGTGATCCTTTGGACATTCTTTATCGATATCAGTAGAGTCAATACATAACCTCCACTTCCCATTTACCTTACGTACTACCACTGGATTGGCCAACCACGTCGGGTGGAGTACTCCCTTGACGGGGCCCGCCGCCTCCAACTTCCTGATCTCCTCGATGATGAACTCTTGTCGTTCCAAAGCTTGCTTTTTGACCTTCTGCTTGACGGGTCACGCATGGGGGCAGACAGCAAGGGTGTGCTCAATCACCTCCCTAGGAACACCGGGGATGTCAGATGCTTGCCATCCAAACACATCAACATTCGTCTGCAGGAAGGTGATGAGCGCGCTTCCTATTTACTATCAAGGGTGGAGCTTATGGTAAAAGCTCCACCCGTGCCATCCTCCTTGACAGACACCTTCTTAGTCTCTGGTGGGGCCACCTTAGACTTCTTGTCCTTGCTGGCAGAGCTCTCTAGCATGTTCTCAACGGGAACACAACACCCTGAAGAGGTGCGTTTGCCAGAATGGGTGCAGGAACGCTTGCCAGAACCAGGAATCTTGCCGGTGGCCGAGGCCTTGCTGGCCTTCTTCTTGGAGGAGGGAGAGGGTTCCTTGACGGCAGACACTGCAACCGCCTCTCGGTAGAGCTGATTGGCGTAGATGAGCGCATCATTCCTGTCACAACTGACGGTGATGATGTTCATCGAGCCACGCATCTTCAGCTTATTGTACGCATAGTGCGATGCTGCCATGAACTTGGCCAGTGCCCGACGGCCAAGGATCCCGTTATATGGCAACGGGATCTTGGCGACATCAAAGACAATCCTCTCTGTCCTGTAATTAAGGTCACACCAAATGTGACCGGTAGCATGACCTTTCCCTTGGGTTGGCTCCTCCCCGGATTGATCCCTTGGAACGAACCGGTTTCCTCGAGATCTTCATCAGGGATCTGCAGCCTGTTGATCACATTGGGTGAGATCAAGTGCAGGCCGGCCCCACCGTCAACTAACATCTTCGTCTCCTTGAGGTTGCGTATTGTTGGTGATACCAACAACGGCAAACACCCGACCGCAGTTTTGCGATTAGGGTGATCCTTGGCGTCAAAGATGATAGGCGTGTGGGACCACCTTAGCGGCTTCTGTGCGTCGACCATCGGTTCTGTTGCATTAATCTCATGCGCCCACTATTTCAGTTGGCAGTGGGAAGAATGCAACGGGGCACCTCCGTTAACACACATGACTTCTGTTGCTTTCTGAAACTCATGCTCGGTGGATTCATCATCATCATCATCGTGATCGTCATCCTCCTCTTTCTTGTCGCGGCCCCGGGCGGGCCTATCGCGTTGCCTTTCATTGTCGCTGCGTCCTCCTCGGCCGCCGCACTTCTTGCCGTATCCTTGTGCGCCTCCTTGGACCTTCTCCTTGTCTCGTATCTCGTACTCAGCCCTTTGCTTCTCCATCATCAACTCCAGTTGGCGGCAGTTCTGGAGGTCGTGGCCCTTGGTATGATGAATCTTGCACTACAGCTTGTCGGAGCCCTCTAACTTGCCGGCAACTGCCAAGGCCCATCAGGCGTTGCACCCGGCAAACTCCTTGCCGGGGTGGTCAACCTTGGCCTTATTGGTAGCGCCAGGTGAGGGAGTCCTGGATAAGGGGGTATCCGGACAGCCGGACTATATACTTTGGTCGGACTGTTGGACTATGAAGATACAAGATAGAAGACTTCGTCCCGTGTCTGGATGGGACTCTCCTTGGCGTGGAAGGCAAGCTTGGCGATTCGGATGTAGATATCCTTCTCTGTAAACCGACCCTGTGTAACACTAGCCCCCTCCGATGTCTATATAAACTGGAGGGTTTAGTCTGTAGGACACAACAACAATCATACCATAGGCTAGCTTCTAGGGTTTAGCCTCTCTGATCTCATGCTAGATCAACTCTTGTAATACTCATATCATCAAGATCAATCAGGCAGGAAGTAGGGTATTAACTCCATCGAGAGGGCCTGAACCTGGGTAAACATCATGTCCCAAGCCTCCTGTTACCATTAGCCTTAGACGCACAGTTCGGGACCCCCTACCCGAGATCCGCCGGTTTTGACACCGACATTGGTGCTTTCATTGAGAGTTCCTCTGTTTCGTCGCTGTAAGGCCCGATGGCTTCTCCAACCTTCAACAACGTTGTCCTGGGTGAGACTTTTCTCCCCGGACAGATCTTCGTGTTCGGCGGCTTTACACTGCGGGCCAACTCACTTGGCCATCTGGAGCAGATTGATAGCTACGCCCCTGGCCATCAGGTCAGGTTTGGAAACTTAAACTACACTGCCGACATCCGCAGAGACTTGATCTTGGACAGATTCGGGCCCGTGTCAGGAGCGCCGAGCCATCACGACGTGCATGACCTAGATCTGCAGTCGGACAGTATTCGAAACATCGCACCTGCTACGGCTCCGGACTTCGTTCCAGAGCAGGTCGTGGCTTCCGAGGATGGGTGGATGGACCCCGCTCCGAAGGCCGCACACTCATCGGCTTTGGAGCCGAACACAGACTCCTCTCCTAAGGAAATCTGAATTTCCGAACCCTCGGACTTGTCTCCAGCCGTATGTTCCAGACCGTGCGCATCCGTGCCCATCGAATCTAACAGGGCTCTAGTTATGGAGTTCGCTGCCGCGGATATCTTTTAGCACTCGCCCTTCGGAGACGTGCTAGATTCATTAAGATCTCTCTCTCTCTATCAGGAGACTCCTTGCCGAACTATGTCCGGCTCGAGTAGGAAGCTGGCGATGAAGAAATCCGTTACCCACCCACCACCCACTTAATAGCCACGATCGATGACTTGACCGACGAGCTTAACTTCGATTCCGAAGACATCGACAGTATAGACGACGATGCGGGAGAAGAACAGGAAC
>NC_041389.1:561685711-561718782 GCF_002162155.2 Triticum dicoccoides
GTGGATACTCCCAAAGAAACCAATGGCGATGAGGCAATAGGAGATAACCCCTCGGGGAAGAAATCAAAACATGGGCGTCATCGGCACCGCTCCAAGCCCCGCCACAACAACACCCGCACTAGAGAAGAAAATCTAGATGGTGCCGAAGAGGAATACGATCCTGATCAACCCAACTTCGAGCAAGCCGAACAGGAACACGGGCAGGCTAGCCCAGACGAACAGGCGACGGACGGATACTTGGAGGACGATAACTATATGCCTCCCTACGAAGACGAGGTGAGCCTCGGTGACGACGAATTCGCCGTACCAGAGGATCCCATAGAGCAGGAGTGCTTCAAGAGCAGGCTTATAGCCACTGCAAGAAGCCTGAGAAAGAAGCAGCAGCAGCTCCAAGCTGACCAAGATCTTCTCACAGACAGATGGACCGAAGTCCTGGCGGCCGAGGAATACGGACTCGAGCCCCCGAGCAGGGGATACCCAAAGCACAAACCGCTAGTACATGAGCCCACGGAAAAACGGGTGGAGTGGAAATCCAAGTCTGCGGATGAAATGAGGGAGAAATACTAGTCTCTCCTGAGACTTTGGAGTGGGGGTAATCTGTCCCTCTGCTGGAAGCCTGTGCGCGATGTTCTCGGCCAGGTATCCGGCCTCCTGAAGCTTGGTGATGTTCTCCTTTGTGACAGAGGAGGCCATCCACTTGCCTCCCGCTCCGGACATGCTGCGGTCCTACGGAGAAGGAGAGAACTTGGGCGCTGGAGCTCGAGGGTGCGAGAACGGATTAGAAAAGGAGGAGGAAGGCGTGGGTGAAAACGGGAGATCTCTGTCCCTTTATAAAGGCGGTGTAGAATGTGCGGCTCCCCACTTGCCTTTCGAAATCTCTTATTTTTTCAAGCGCCTCGATTGATGGCGCTGGTTGGGTTACCCATACCCGTATTGATGGAGATCCCGCGATAAGGGGACACGATCTCTCCTTTGACAAGACGTGCCAAAGAAACCGCCTCGCGATGTGTACGGGAACAGGTTGTAGAAAATGGTTCGAATAATTACCGAGCCATGGCGTGATGTCACACTATGTAGAGTTGTCAGTAGATCAGATTCGTGGATTATTATTCTCTCTACGATGGTATATGGAATTTATCTTGCAGAACCGGACACGGTCCTTGTGTTCGGAACTTATCTTGAAGTATTCGGAGATGGAACCTGCCTCGCAATGCCGAAGACAATCTACGCGTCGGACTCATCGTCATTGAAGCCTGGTTCAGGGGCTACTGAGGGAGTCCTGGATAATGGGGTATCCGGACAGCCGGACTATATACTTTGGCCCGACTGTTGGACTATGAAGATACAAGATAGAAGACTTCGTCCCGTGTCCGGATGGGACTCTCCTTGACGTGGAAGGCAAGCTTGGCGATTCGGATGTAGATCTCCTTCTCTGTAAACCGACCCTGTGTAACCCTAGCCCCCTCCGATGTCTATATAAACCGGAGGGTTTAGTCCGTAGGACACAACAACAATCATACCATAGGCTAGCTTCTAGGGTTTAGCCTCTCTGATCTCGTGGTAGATCAACTCTTGTAATACTCATATCATCAAGATCAATCAAGCAGGAAGTAGGGTATTACCTCCATCGAGAGGGCCCAAACATGGGTAAACATCATGTCCCCAGCCTCCTGTTACCATTAGCCTTAGACACACAGTTCGGGACCCCCTACCCGAGATCTGCCAGTTTTGGCACCGACACCAGGGTCGCCGGATTCCTCGACGGCAAGCATGGTCTTGCCCTTGGGCTTCTTGTTGCGTCGTCGGCCCTTCTTTGCCAGGGCGATAGCGTCTTTGTCTTTAGAGTCACTTCCCACATCGGTGTCCTCACCGGGGTACTTTCTTCCTTCTTCTGCTCGGGCACACCTGTCTGCTAGAACATACAGTTTGGCAACATCCGCAACCTTGTTCATCGCTAGCTCTTCACGCATCTTGCAATTATGCATGTTCTAACGGAACACGCTGATGACAGCGACGGGATGAACATCAGGGATGTTGTACAGCACACGGCTGAATCTCTGTATGTACTTGTGCAAGCATTCTCCATCCCTCTGGGGTATCAAGTGCAAATCATTTGCCTGGCTAGGAGTTACGTGGCTGCCCGTGAAGGCACCAACAACTCGAGGTACAGATAAGACCAAGAAGCGATAGAGTCTATCAACAAGTGCATCAACCATAACCTGACGTTGGGCTTGAGTGCCAACGGGAAATAGTTGGCGAGTACCTTGTCGTCTCGTGCTCCGGCGGCTTGCATCGCGATATTGTAAACGCTCAGGAACTCAGACGGATGGGTCTTGCCGTCGAACTTCTCCAGGACCTCTGGTTTGAACGTGCGGGTGTTGGGCCACTGGAACCGCAGTAGCTCACGGGTGAATGCTGGACAAGTTATTGCATAGGGCAGGTCGCCAGCACCCACCGGCACAGGCTTGTACTCAGCGGGCCCAGCACGCCTATCGGATTGGTGGCGTGCCTCCCATCGCCGTTCGATGGTGGTCCGGGCGTCTTCCTTGATCCGCTCCTGAAGAACTTGACATTGGTCACGGCGCGTCCGTGGGTCTGATGACGTCCTGGACACGTTGTCACGGGCGTCAACCCGATGGTCCAGCCGTGGTGGAGGGGAGTGCACCGTGGTTGCGGGCCTCCAACCCTTCCACTGCCAACGCATGCCGGCTCGGTGGTTCGGCAGCGTGAGGGACTTGCTTCCTGGTGGCCATCCCTGTTGGCATGGCCAATAAGGCTTTGGATGGCATCCCTCCACTCTTCTTATTCTCCAAAATAGGAGGAAAGTGGAGGAGTAGCTGTGCTCGCGCCAATGCTTCTGAGCGTGTGGGTGACAGCGACATGTGCGAGGAATGGGAGGAACTTTAACTTCTAACTACGTTAGGAGGAGTCCCATCATGATTCCGTGGTCACATGCCTTTCTCGCCAGCATCATGGCGTGCATGTTGGCCTCGCGCGTCCTGGGAGTGACGCTGAGGGCTCTTGCCATGGTGACGCCCGGGGTCCTCAACGTTGCGATGTTGTTCATCACGCACGAGCTGGGAAGGCCGCAGCGCTGTGGTGGCGGGGGCGTCCTTCTGCCCTTGGAGGTCCCCACACAACCCGTAGGTAGCGCGGTCCCATCCTCGGGCACGGCGACGCGCGGATCGCCGTCACCACTGCGAACGACGCCGCTTGCCTGGCTTCTTGCATCGGGGTGGCACGGACGATCCCGATCTCCTCCACCACCGGTGTCTTTCACGTCACCCGTGCGCGCCGGCACGGGCGGAACGGCTCCAGTCGAGTCGACCGCTGTGATCGTCTTCTTCTTTAGAGCCATGGCAATGAAGGACTATGACTCTAACTAATAGACCAGATTCTCACAGCTAAATCCCCCTACCTGGCGTGCCAAAGATGTCGGGGAAAACGAACACCTATGGGATCACAAGAATCCCTTCTATGTTCGGCGGGGGTTTAGCTGCACGAAGAGCAGGTCCCATAGCTGGCACACAGGGGATTTTTACCCAGGTTCGGCCTACCAAGATGCGTAATACCCTAGTCCTGCTTGTTTGGTTATATGTGTTCTTGAGCTTTTGAACTAGCTACGATGCATGCTCTGTCCAAAAGTCCGAATCCTCCCTCTCTATGCATTGGGCCTCCTTTTATATGCAAAGGGGTTTCCGTAGTGGCACACGGGAGGTGGGAAGCTATTGTGTTTGAGCTTATCGCTCGGTCAACGTAGGACAAATGCATTTATTGCGCTGCCTACGTGTCCTTCTACTTTATCGGGGATGGTAACAAGAACCATCCGTCCGCTGCCACCTCTCCTTGCTTCAACACGCGTCTATATTGACGGGGCATGCAATGCCACGCTAGCTAACTAGGTGTTGTGTTGGCGCGATGGTAGAGCCTCCACGAAGATCTGCATGCCTCCATGCAGGTGTCCGCTTAGTTGGCACGCTGGTCGTCGTATTGGAGTGGTAGTGAGGTGGCAAGTTCTTTCCGAGCGTGGGCCTGGCCGTGGCCCAGCGGTCGTCCCCAGCAAGGTTTGTCGTGGGCCTTGGAGTCGTCCCCGTCAAGGGTCTTGCCGGGCGCCTTCTTCTTTTGGTCCCACATGGGGCTGCAGGCTGCCAATCTCCATGGAGATCTGCATGCATGCATTCCCAAATCCTGGCCTTAACATTGTCGATGGTGTCAGAGCACTCAACCCCAAGGGTGATGGACCTGCTGGTCTCTTCGCAAGCTTCCCCGGCAAGGAGCTTGCCGGGGACCTCGCAGGTCGCTTCGGTAAGGCTTGTTGTTGGGCGTGGCCCTGCCAGCCTTCTGCTGCTTGTTGCCTTGAGTATCTATTTTGATAGTCTTTGTTCCTGTCTTGCCTCCTGCCGTCCTCCTCTGCCTTGCCAAGCCATGCCGTAGGCGTGGCTGCGACCATCCGTGCACAAGTAAGGGGTACAGAAGTACCCATACTTTTGTACACCGACACAAAGACACATAGACATCTCCCTGTGGACGAAGCAATATCCCCCACCTAAGGAACAATTCGTGTTAATGAGACTTTTTGTAGAGAAGGAGGTTAAACCCTCTGCCTCTGCATCAATCGATGCATGCAGCCATCTTTATTAACTATTTCACAAAGGACTAACAAAAACATACATCAATCCACCCAAAGCCACCGCTCACACCTACAGACTTGATAATGTGGAGTGCTCTCACTCCCCATATCTAAAAATGGTGTCGTCGCTGATCCATCCACAAAACGTACCGGGACTAACATCCGGTGCAGCCTACCTAAAGCGCACACCACATGCACATGTTTTAGGAGTCGCCACCATTATCGGACCATTGATCCATCTTAAAAAGAGAGATCTACATCATCCTTGCCAATCCGGACATCCGTTGATGCCACCACAGTGCCCAACGGCGCCACCGCCCTGCGCTCATCCATCCAAAAGACTCTGGAAGATCTGTCGTGTGTAGCACCTACCAACCAGGAATGACTCAGCGTAGCACCTGTCGGCCAGTCATGACTTGACAGCTCCACCGAAGCTCCGTCCAAGAGGAAGCCGCTCCACCTCCTACCTCTATAATGGCAGTGATACCACTTTAGGTACATATGTCAAACTAACGGTCCCAAATTTGTATAAATTAGGGTACAGGTTTTAGTTTGGTACTGCTACTCTCACAAGACGAACTGTTGGAAGCACCCGGCATACTCCAAGCGCGGTCTTCCTTGTTAACCCACCCACACCAAAGCCTCAACCTCTCTTTCCTACTCCAAGCGCGGTCTTCCTCGTTAACCCACCCACATCAAAGCCTCAACCTCTCTTTCCAACACTCCCACACAAGGAGGCACAACCTCGAGCTTCAGGATTTCTTGTCAGTAAGAAAGCATGCGAGGTCGTTACGCGCCCCAGCATGTGTGCACCTTGCATAGCTAACAATATCTACAATGCCAGACAAAGAGTAAGTGTTAAACAACAACGTTCTACATGTGGAGGAGACCAAAGCCGGCTTGCTGAGGTCGAGATAGAGGTTCTGCGGCTCAAGGGAAGCACCGAAGCAACCCTTGGTAGGTGACCGACATGTTTTGGCTCATATTCTTCTTCGCGAGGGCTTATGTACTCGTGCCATTTATTCTCCGTTTTAGGCCATGCATATGCGGAATAGCGCACAGCTTCCATGGAGGCTGAGCTTGACAAGGCTCGCAGCGAGGTGTAGTGCCTTAGGATGAAGGCGAAAGAGGACGCCAATCTGCTCCATAAGGAGCAAGAGACATGCAAGTCCACCCAGTTAAGGGTGGTTGTTGTCGAGGAGGACTATGCAAATCACGTCAAGGAGTGCGATGCACTAAAGCCCGGCACGGATGCCTCTACTTCCGAGGCTAAGCGACTCGCCCGAGACCTCAAGGAGGCCCAGTTGTCAGGACCGGTTTTTCGGGATATTAATTTCCCAGAAAATGGCCCTTGTGCTCACCAGCCCCAGGATTACTGTTAGCTGATGAGACACCAACTTGAGGCATAAACTCCAAGCAAAATACATAATATGTAGTACAAGACCCTTCTGGCCTGTGAGTACAACAGAAGGTTTCTAGTGGCTGATGGCGGAAGCAGTTTGTGGTTCATCAGCGTGGACTCCATTTCCCACAGGAACAGTTGACCACGATAACTCCTATCTTCTTGAGGCTGCTATCATATTTGCGTAGGCTCTGGGGCTGTCACCGCAACGCTCCTCTCCGTGCAAGAAATCTGGCCAAGACAATAGCCAGGGACAAGCCAGTGAGTACTTTTGAATGTACTCGCAAACATTATGGACACAGGTATAATATAACGAATGATAATCATGCTCTGAAATATTTCATGATCACAACGTCAGTCACAAAATAAAATCCATGATGCACGCAAGGAGGTTATGCCTATACAACATGAATATGCAATAATGGAGTAGAAATAGAATGCATCGATCAGGTGTCTGAAGCGACGCCTCGAAAGGATAATACGTTAAAGCATGCCTCAGTCGGGCGTCTGAGCGACACCACATAAAGGGCTTATAAATAATTAATAACAAGCATGCCACAGTCGGGCGTCTGAGCGACACCACATAAAGGGCTTATAATAATTTAAATGACAAGCATGCATCAGTCGGGCATCTGAGCGACACCACATAAAGGGCTTATAAGTAATATAAATAACAAGCATGCCACAGTCGGGCGTCTGAGCGACACCACATAAAGGGCTTACAAAAGAATAATCACAATGAATATCCAGGAGGTAGAACCATCCCAGGGATACCCAATAATTCAAGTAATGTAAATGGTTAGTCCATAATAATAATAATCATAATCATCATATGTCACAGGTCATAATCAATGTTCTGGTTTAGCAGTTTTTCCTCCGAAGACCGACACTAAGACCGACAATTGACCCATCCCAGACTGTAGTCCTTAACCATGGACACGGCTATTCGAATAGATGTAATCTCTGCAGAGGGTGTACTCTTTACCCACGAGTAACGGATTCCGTTAGTCCATCGGGACTAATTCCGTCTACGGTGTTTTAATTGAAAACACACCTGACCGCACACACCAGCCTGACTTACAGGTGTTTGGAATCACCCACGACACTCGTTAAGTAAAACCCTAAGTGGGGAGGCTACAACCTCGATTAGCATGGGATCACAAAATTTATAACGCGCGCAAACTAGGGGAGCTACCCCCTCGGCTACAACCAGAAACACCTATGCCCCCGGACCAGGTGGCATGCCTACCGGATGCAGCCGGTATCTTCCACCATGGCCTCTCTGTACGGTGTGTGCTAGAAAGGGGTTGAAAACTTACTGAACCGTACCCTACCTATGGCAGGGACAAGTGGTAGTACGAAACAAGTATGTGGGTTACTGGAACTAGACTCGATCTACGGCCGACTCAGGAGGTTTAAGTATTCCCTGCAGAATTAGCATAACAAATATGTTTCAACCAACAGACAGAATCACCACTCCTCATACCTCACTATGCCATACCGGACACAACCGTCTCGACGAAGACTGGAGACAAGCTCGTGTCTACCCAAGACAGAGGCTTTCCCGGATTCCTTTCGATAGGCATGAAAGGCATACGAGGGTGATTACTATCACAAGCATATCAAGTTCCAACAGCAAGGAACATTCATTATGCACTAATGAGTATGATCATATCATCACATAAAATAACGAATACTTCGTGTTAAGGTGGTGTTCTAACCGTATCAACCAACACACAACAATATTATGCCAGGGTTCAGAATGCTTTCCTTCAAGTGTATGCAAGAGGGGTGCACTTTTTGAAAGTTGCCTTCTTCTTCAAAAATCCTGTTTTGAGAAAATTTAAATTAACACCTAGTTTCAAAACAGTACAAAAAGTTGTTTGGGAAATTTTCAAATAAATATGAAAATAAACTAGACAAAATTTGAGAAACAACAGAAAAAGAATCAAATCATTTGGACTTATATTTAAAAAGTTATAGCCAGTCAAAGTTTAGTCAAAATTCTGTTTTTAAATAAAATAAAATAAAGAAAAAGAAAAAAAACGTTTCGGGGAGGAAGTGTACTCTGGGTTTTACGCTTCCACTTAAGCCAGCGTGGATCGGCTCGGGGTCACTGACAGTGGGTCCCTTGGGCCCACTGGTCACGTTTGACCAGTCGCCCGCCTCCTTTCTCCTCTGCCCGAGCGGAGGCGAGGCTCCGGTGATTGCCGTCGACGAACAGCGGCTTCCCGCGGGGTTTTGAGGGCGGGGATGGATCCGCTGGTCCAGGGCGGTCCTCCCGGTGGTCGAAAGGCTGGTGGGGTCGAAGGGAGTCGCCGACGGTGAGCTCCGCGGTGGAGGTGGCTTCGGGAGGATTTTGGGGCTTGGGATACGGTGGCTCCCGATCACGTTTGAGAGGTGGGTGGCTCCGCAAGGCCTAGGTGAGTTGAATGGCGGCGCTGGAAGGACCGGGGAGGCTCTGCTGGTGATCAACAGGACCGGAGGGTGGCGGCGGCCGAACTGACCGGAGATGGGGAAGACGGCCTCCCTCCATCGATACCCTGCTAAGGGAGCACTAGGGGGGTGGCCCGAGGTTGCCTGGGGTCTGGACGAGCTCGGGGGCCCCTTTTATAGGCGGTGGAGGTCGGTTCCGCAGCGGCCGGGATAAGATCGACGGTGAACCGCCGTTCTGTTGCTGCGGGGCGACGTAGCGGCAACGGGCGCGAGCAGATGGCTCGTGGACGAGCTCGAGCTACTCCAGAGGGCAGCTGGCGCACGTGTATGGCTTGGGTGGTGCTGCTACGGCTGGGGCCTGCTGCGGCCATCAGCTAGCCGCCATGGCAGACCTGACGCCGGCGCTGTGGGGTGCCAGGAGGGGGTCAGGGCGGCTCTGCAGCGAGGGAGGGGTCAGGCGCGAGGGCTGCGAGTGGCCAAGGGTCAGCACGGGCGCGGGGAGGGCGGCAGCAAGATGCGGCGGCTCGGTGCACTCGCGTGCAAAACATGCGCTCTGGGCGCGCCCAGAGCACGGACGCCAGGCATTCGGCAAAATGCCAAGGCATGCCAGGAGGCTTGGGTGGTGCTGGCGATTAACAGGTCTAGGTTAGGGTTATCTAGGGGCTTAGTGGACATGCTGGTTTGGCGAAGCAAGCAGGTTCAAAATGCAAAACTAGGGTTCATGCCAATTCTGTTCATGCACTCAAGGTGTTCGACAGAATGCTATGGTCATCTAGGCTTCTCTTGGGGTGGCCAAAAACTCCAGATCAGAGTCTCTTTAGATGATAGAGAGGGTGGCAAGGTTAGTTGGGCAAAACCAGAAACTAGTTAGTGCAAGTTTTTGAGAAAAACGAAACCTGGACAGAAAATAAAGGGCATTATTGCATGGGCCAAAAATATTTCAATGGGTCCAATCTCCTGGACTTAAGGGTTTGGTAGGGGGTTTATAAGCAGGAGAAAGATCATGGGCACTAGAGTAAAATAAAATAGAGTTGCAGTAGAAAACACCCAACTAGGCCAGAGAGCAAAAGAGGATGATTTGCTCAAATTTTTCAAAGAACACTCATGGCTTTTTGCATAAAAATGAATTATATGCATCTACTAACATCTCCAAATTTTTATGTAATTTTTAAAGAAATATTTAAATACGTTGCAGTGCAAACCACAAACTGATCCAGATTTGAAAACTTGAGGTAGGGCTCAAAATCCCCAAATGATCAAGAGAAGTTTTTGCATAAAAGTGATTTAGGAACCTAACATGTCATTCCCAAATTTAGGTGGAATTTTCAAAGGACTATTTGAAAGGGTTGTAGTGCAAATGGGACCCTAAATCTTATAAAAATCATTTTTAAAAGAAATAGAGCTCAGGGAAGATAATCATATAAATAATTCCACTGATAAAAGAAATGTTTCTTGAGAGGGTATACAAGTCCAACAATATATTTGGAAAGGTTTTCTATTTGGAGGAAAACTCCACAACTCAAAAGAAAAGAGTGGTTCTGAATCAAAAAAAATCCAGAAAATAAAATTTTAATTTACCAAGGCAAAATTTTAATTAATAAATCATGGTTAAATTTTTGGGGTGTTACAACACTACCCCCCTTAAGAAAAATCTCAACCTCGAGAGTTGCTAAGGGTTGTTTTGAAAATATTACTCCTACCATCCCAAAGTAATATCACAAAAATAACCATTCTACTCATGCAATTAAAACGTGGCTACAGTAAGTGGGCAAATAAATGGTGTAAAACTACAATGTGGAATACTGGCGTTGCATGGAAAAATCTACGGGACATTTCTACTATTAGTTACAGTAAAATTTTGATTAAATATCTAAATTACTAAAATACGTTGGTCGCACTCGGGAGCACAGTGCTCTCTCTGGCTGACAGGTGGACCCAGGGTCCACTATCAGTCTCTTCTTCTACCTCTAGCTCTCTCTTCTTCCTCTCTCTCTCGTGCGCTTTCCCGTGCTTTCTCCACCGACGACGCCTAGCGTGTAGAGCATCTAGGCCATACTGCGGTAGTGTGCGACATGCTAGCTGCCGGTGCAACGTGCACTCACCTCGCGGGCCAGTGCGCTATCGGCACTGCTCGCGGATTTGCCTCCGAACACCGGCGATCGAGCGACGAGCAGCGCTGGTGGACTTCGCCCACCGTACACTGATCTCGAGCTATAAAACGACCGAGGTGCTCCTTTCTTCTTCCTCACACCTGGCCTCGCTTCTCCTCCTCCTTCCTTCTCCCCCATTTCTGTTTGAAGGAGCTCGAAACGAGGCTCTAATGGCGGAGGTGATGCCGGACTGATTTGTGATCCTGATGTGCGCAGGGTTGGCGGCGTTGCTAGGGTTCTCCATGCTCTTGTGCGTGATGATCCTTGATGATCATCGTGCTGCTGCCGCTCAAGTGTTAGCTCTCCGCGGTGGCGGTGATCATGAGGATTAAGTGCCGTGTCGGGTGCTAACTGTTGTCAGTTTGCTGGAGGTAACTTGTACCCGAATAATTACCCACAAATCTCTCCTTCAGAGACTGTGGTGCTAGTGAGGTGATCAGTTTGGTGCAAAAATGCGCATGTGGATTTGCAATTAGTGCACGTGGTCGAGTGGTTGTGGTTGGGAGTCTGCTGTTGTGGTGCTGCGTGAATAAAAAAATCTATGTCGTGAAGATATATACGCTGCAACAATTCAGGGAAAAATCTCACTTCAGAGTTTTCCGAGAGTGAAAACAGTTAATAAAAATTAACAGCAGTAAAAACCACTCACATTAATTGAAACTAAGAATTTAATTCATCGCACAAATTTTAGGATACCACGCATAAGTTGCAACACATAAACAAATGTTGGGACAATAAACAAAGCAGTGACGTCTACAACGACAATGTTAAATGGACATGGTCCTGAGAAAATGTCTCTGGAATTGGGGCACACTCTTCTTCTACCGGGAGAAGCGGATTGACTAGTTGCTGAACGCGTCTCTCCTGGTCGGGCCTCAGTGGTTTGCCGATGGCGATATGAGGATTTAAATCAGCGAGGCTCTAGAGGTAACCCATTACTTGTTGGGTCAAACGCTCTTGAGCGATGACATACTGGGCAAGGTTGGCCAGTACTGGGTCCCTCTCGATTCGTCCACCGGGAAAAGATGCTACTTCTCCGGGTGTTGCACAACTCGGGAAGTAATAATACCCCCGTTTCCTGGCATAGGGTACCGCGAATCGAAGGCGAGCAAGCACTTCGTACGCAGTAGCTTCTATGGCTATTTGCGGAGTCGGCATAGATTTCCCCACAAAGGAGACTTCTGTTGGTCTTGGTTTGGGTTTGTGGGAGGGATGTGCACCACTGCCCAATATTTCGAGGTGGGTGGGGTGATCATCGATTTGAGCAGCTCGTACTAGGGTGGATGGGTAGCACTCATGGTACTGCAGGTAAAGTCCCACAATATTTTAACAAAACTACCTGGGGTTGCATCTGGAGTTCTCAGATAAATACTAGGGCTCGGCATGGCAAAGAAATGGTTGTGAGAGTTGTGTACCGGGTCAGGGATACTTGGCAAGGTCACGAGGTGGCCTTTTATATAGCATTTGGGTTGGGTTATTTATCGCGGTGAAGGGCAACTAGTTTGTCGGTTCTGCTCTATGGGGTCGGAGTCAATGCTACAGATACACATATCTCACAAAAATGATGTATTACTGTGGGTGTCGTCGGGGTGGTTTTTGGTAGCTGTGCCTAGAAATTAAAAAAAATGCAACTGCATGCTAACATATTTATGCATGGCTACTAAAGGCACACAAGCAGACTGCAATTATTTATGGCGATGCGAGATTACACATTTACAGGGTGTGGACATACTAAGACTCGGTATTATTCGAGTGACTTAGTCTACCTCGTTTATATCTAAGCGGGTGTGCCTTGTGGACGTCGAGGCTTCTCCATGGGTTTCACCGTCGGGGTTAGCTGGATGTCGTTGAGGGGCTGCAGGGTCGGGGTAGCGATGATGACCATCACGGGGGTTGTTGGCCACAATCCCGTTGGAGCGTGTTCCCAAAAGGCGACGAAGCACTTCTGGGGACACCAAAGTATTTTGGTCGATGGCTGGGGAAGACATCAAGGGCTCGATCGGTTGTCCGAATAGCACGACTGGGTTGTCGGCGTCGGGCTCATCTTCTCCTCTCGTCGGGGCTCGGCGAACCAGTTCTCCACGAGCTGCAATCAGATCAAGGGTGATTTGATCGAACAGTTCCTCTAGTGAACTTACATAGCGCACTAAATGCAACAATGCAGGATTCGTGTCGTGATCTCCGTTGGTAACCTGGGGTGGCCTACTATACCCGTCACGGCTGGGGTAGTAGTAGAACGAGCGACAGTTAACTCTGGGCGACAAGTGCCTGAGTTGAACTATAGCCTCTCGAGCAGCTCACTACTAGGAAAAGGGCTATAGATAGGACTGATTCTAATGGCGCACCAGGTAAATAGTGCGCCACTACTATATACTAATGGTGCACCGGTTGCTCGTGCGCCATTAGTGTGGAAGACACTAATGGCGCACCGTGCTCACGGTGCGCCACTACTATTGATTTTTTCCCCATTTTTCCATACAAACTAATGGCGCAGGATGACAAAGTGCGCCATTACTAGTTAGAACTAGTAATGGCGCACGACCAAGACAGTGCGCCATTAGTATATATTTTTTTTTACTTTTTTGCAAACCTACTAATGGCGCACTATGCCAAAGTGCGCCATTACTAGTTTAAACTAGTAATGGCGCACTTTTCCACAGTGCGCCATTAGTATACATATGTTTTTTTTTACTTTTTTGCAAAAAGTACTAATGGCGCACCACCTGCCGGTGCGCCATTAGTAACCAGGGTTACTAATGGCGCATTTTGTGGTGGTGCGCCATTAGTAACCTGGGACCAACAAGATATTTTGGACAGCCCACCTACCCACTCACTTTCCCCACTTCATTCTTTCCACCTCCTCCTCCAAGCTTGTCTCGGCTACCTCCTCCTCCTCACCTCATTTCCACCATAGATTCATCAAAATTAAGTGGTGAAATTACCTTTTTTTGATAGGTAAGTAAGGGGAAAGCTATCTTCATGATGTAGATCTACTTTTTTTCTCCCTAGCTCACTCCAACAACGTGCACATGCAGTTTTTGTGGACTAGCTAGATCTATGTATGTTTGTGGTGTTGCTTGTGTTTGTGGTGTTGCATATATGTTTGTGTTTGCAGGTACTGGTATTTGAAATGCGATAGTTGACAATATTTTGCCGGAATGTTGATTCATTTCCATTTCGGCGAGAATTTTGGCACTATGCATTCTTTTTGGTCCTATTTTTAGGGAAGGTCATGCCAAATTTTTTCTTGGTTCTAAAATATCGTTTTGCTCTACCCCGCAGGCGACCATGGTCCGCACAATGACCGAAGGCATCGTGAATAGGTTTTTGAGCTCCGCGAAGGCCGAGATGCTTCAAAAGAACGAGACGGAGATAAGATATCCGTGTCGAAGATGCAAGCTGAAGAGCCTTATTGCGGACCCGGATTCCGGGCAGGTGCGGGACCACCTGCTCTTGCGTGGTTTCATGGATGGCTATCGGTGGCAAGGTGATGAAGATGACTATGAAGTCGTCCATGGGGGCCGGGCAAGAAATGAGGAAGGGCAACAAGACAACCACCGCGGGCGAGGGCGGGCGAGAAGACGAAGAATCTCCAGGACATGATCACGACAGTGATGATGTAAACAATCATCATGTAGAAGATGTCGTACATGATGATGAGGAAGATCAAGACGAAGGGCATGATCATGAAGATGAAGATGCCGGAGCAGACGACGATGGAGGCTGGGTGCAGGACCCTCATATTCAAGAGCTGCTTCGCAAGCAGACGGATAACGCAAGAGCTGCCGCCCGAGAGAAAGCCAAGCTGGATCAACTGGAGATAGATGCGGTTACTCCATTGTATGAAGGATGCAGGCCCGAGGATACCCGCCTGAAAGTAACGCTCATGGCTCTGGAGATGAAGGTAAAACACAAAATGACCGACGCATGCTTCGACGAGAACATGTCATTCTGGCACGAACGTCTTCCCAAGGGGAACAAGTGCCCGACCAGTTTCGAGGAGGCGAAGAAAATCGTGTGTCCTTTGGATTTACCGCACATGAAATACCATGTGTGCATGAACAATTGCATCATTTATCAGGACGAGCACGCGGAGTCTACCATATGTCCGGTGTGCGGCGTCACTCGATACAAGAAGAGGAAGAAAGCTCCTCGAAAATCGGTGTGATACTTTCCGATCACTCCTCGTCTGCAGCAGTATTTCGCGGACCCTAAGGTAGCAAAGCTCCTGCGTTGGCACGCGGATAGGGAGGAGAAGAAGCAGGAACATGACGGAAATGATCCGGAGATAAATAAAAAAGACAAGATGTTGAGTCACCCTAAGGATGCGAGCCAGTGGCAAGCGTTGAACTTCGAATACCCAGAATTTGGGAAAGATCCAAGGAACATCGTGCTGGGCGCGAGCATCGATGGAGTCAATCCGTTTGGCAGCCAGAGAAGCACACATAGCACCTGGCCTATGTTTGTGTGGATGTACAACCTTCCCCCCTGGTTGTGCATTAAGAGGAAGTACATTCACATGAGTATGCTAATTGAAGGGCCGAAACAACCAGGAAACGACATCAATCTGTATCTGGGGCTGCTGAAGGAGGAGCTAGACACGCTGTGGAAAACGCCAACCAATACGTGGGATGCCGTAGAGAAAGAATATTTCCCTATGAGAGCCGCACTGCTCACGACGGTGCACAACTATCTCGGTTACGGATATCTCGCGGGGCAGGTAGTCCACGGATTTTCTGGATGCGTAAGGTGCATGGATGACACAACGTATCGCCAGCTAGATAGAGATCCCGGGTCTTCGAAAACCGTGTTCATGGGACATCGAAGGTGGCTTTGCGACGATGACCCGTGGAGGAAACGCAAGGATCTGTTCGATGGTGAAACCGAACCCCGAAAACGCCTGTGTACGAGGAGCAGCGAGGAAATAGACGAGCTGTTGAAAAATTGGAAAGACTGCCCACTGTCGGGAAAGAAGCAAAAGGCGCCAGAGCCAGGAAAGAAGCGAAAGGCGCCAGAGCCGCTGCTGAAGGTATGGAAAATGAGGTCTGTTTTCTGGGACTTGCCGTACTGTAAGATCCACCGTGTGCCTCACAGCCTTGATGTCATGCATATCATGAAGAACGTGAGCGAGAGTCTGCTTGGTACCCTGCTCAACATGCCAGAGAGGACCAAAGATGGGCCGAAAGCAAGGGCAGACTTGAAATCAATGGGCATCAGGCAGGAGCTTCACGCTAATGACGACGATGATGATGATGATGATGATGATGAGGCGAAGCAGGACACAGAAAGTCGTCGCAAAGGCAAAAAGCCAAGAAGACCGGAAATGACTACCCTCCCGCGTGCTTCACTCTAAGTCAGGAGGAGATCGAGCAATTTTTCACCTGCCTCCTAGGAGTAAAACTTCCTTACAGTTACGCGGGGAAGATAAGCAGATACCTAGACCCAGCGAAGCAGAAGTTCAGCGGGATGAAGTCTCACGACTGTCACGTGCTGATGACGCAGATACTTCCAGTTGCAATCCGTGGGATCATGGACGCGCACGTCCGTGAAACGCTATTTGGCCTATGCAAATTTTTCGACGTCATCTCTCGGAAGTCGATTGGCGTGAGGCAACACAGAAGGCTACAGGAAGAGATCGTGGTGATACTATGCGAGCTTGAGATGTACTTCCCGCCCGCATTCTTCGATGTTATGGTGCATCTACTGGTCCATATCGTGGAGGATATCATCCAACTCGGGCCGACGTTCCTGCACAGCATGATGCCGTTCGAAAGGATGAATGGTGTCATCAAAGGATACGTTCGGAACATGTCACGTCCAGAGGGAAGTATAGCCAGGGGCTTTCTGACCGAAGAGTGCATCTCCTACTGCACGAATTATCTAGGCATCGAGAACCCCGTTGGTCTGCCCGTCAACAGGCACCTCGGCAGGCTCACTGGATGGGGTCACCGTGAGGGTCGCTGTGAAATGCATGTCGACTTCGAGGGTCGACTCGCGGACTTTGAAAGAGCAAACCTAGTCGCGCTACAACACATAGACGTGGTCGATCCTTGGGTGGTAGAGCACAAAACATTTATTGAGAAGACGTACAATGACCGAGGCCAACAGAGGACGGACAGAGATATACTCAAAGAGCACAACTCATGTTTCACGCGTTGGTTCAAGCAGAAGCTTCTGTCGTACCCTTTACATGAAGATTCTTCCGCGGAAGAACAACTCATATTCGCCTTGTCACAGGGCGCCGAGCACAACCTGATGACCTATGAGGCGTACGATATCAACGGCTACACATTCTACACGGAGGACAAGGACATGAAGAGCGGTGGTTATCAGAACTCCGGGGTAACGATGGAATCCTACATCGGTAAGGACAAGGACAGATACTACGGAAGGATCGAGGAGATCTGGGAGCTGAGCTACGCTGGAGAGAAGGTGCCGATGTTCCCTGTCAGATGGGCCAAGAGCGTCCTAAAAGAAGACCGATATTTCACCACCATGGTTATACCCGAAGCCAAATTCAAGACCGCGGGCGCAAACGTCACCGCAAAAAATGAGCCATGGGTAATGGCTTCCCAAGTGGACCAATGCTTCTTCATTACCGACCCGCCAAAGCCTAGTCGTGTTGTCGTGAGGAGAGGCAAAAGGAAGATCATCGGAATGGATGGAGTAGCCAATGAGCAAGACTTCGACAAGTACGATGACCCGAAGATCGAACATGACGACGACGATGAAGTAGCAGCACACACCACAAGAAGAAGCAGGACCACCCTACCTAAAGGACGTCCGTTCCACAGAAGAACTCCATTTGCGAAAAAGAAGGGCAAGAAGATTGTGAACAGATAGCTAGCTAAGATCGATTGTATTTAAATCGTAGTCTTCATTTCTCGATTGTATTTCATGGGCACTTTTTGATATCATGAATATTTTTAAATTTCATGGGCACTTTTTGAATTCATGAGGACACTTGATCTCGATCCCCCTCCATCTCCAACTTGATTCCCCTCCATCTCGATCTCGATCCACGCACCCTCCCCCGCTCCACTGCCGCCGCCGATGATATTTTCAAGTAAGAAATTTGAACATATTTTTTAAAAAATTATTACTGTTTTTATAAAAAAATATTACTGCTATGATTTAAACAAGTTTGAACATATTTAAACACAAATAAATATAAAAACAGCATTTAAAATGCATAAAAAGTATTGGGGAGCCTCAAAATCGAACCCAGGACCTCCTGGTGTGTGCTGCATGCTGACCAGTCGGGCTAGTGGGTGGGTTCTATTGTAGATAGTGTTAGGTTGTAGATATGGTTAGTGGGCTAGATTAAAACAAAATTCTAATGGTGCACCGAGGGGAGGTGCGCCATTAGAATAGTCATACTTATGGCGCACGACTGGACGGTGCGCCATTAGAACCCTCCCCCTAGCTATCCTCCCTCTCTCTCGCCAGATCCCCTTCGACCCTCTCTCCCTCGCCACCAGATCCACCCGCGCGCTGTCCCGACCCATGACGCCGCCGCCCCGACCCTCACCGGACTCCACCCCCGCTGCCCCCGCGCCCCCGCGCCCCCACCCCCGCCGCCCTGACCCTCGCCGGACTCCTCCTTGCTGTCTGCGCCTTCTTCCACATCCTCCAGGACTCCGCCGCCGCCGGCCGCCAAGGCACCAACCACCTCCTCGGACGGGGCACTCTTCCTCGCGCTCTCCTCACCAACCACGACGCCGGCCACCTGCTCCTCACCAACCACGACGTCGGCTACCTGCTCTGTCATCTCCGGCAGAGGTTACTCCACCTAGCTGCAGCACTCGTGCGCTTGGCGGCTAGGGTTTGCCTCCAGCCTCTCCCCTCCCCCATCAACAATAGGAGCATCCGGTGCCCCCGCCCTCGAGTTCGTCGACGGTGCCGTCCTCTAGCCACAGTCGCCGCAGGTACAGAGCCCCCGATTCCATCTTCCCCCTCGCCCCCGATTCTTTCAGATGCAACTCTGTGATCTCCATCTTTCAGATGTTATAGTGTACAGGAGCAACTTTGCACCAATGCATGATTTCAGATGTTATCGATATATGGCCCGTTGATAAATTTGTACTCCGGCAAGTTTACTCCAGTACTCAGTTTAAAATTCAGTTTACTGTTAAATGACAGTAATTCAGTTTACTGTTAAATTTCAGTTTCATAGGCTAGTTTCCAACAAACAAAGCCTATGCTTATGAAGAATAAATCAGCTGAAATGAGATACTGATCCTTTTTTACTTTGTTTGTTCAGATTGTTGGAAATTTTAAGCTCTCAATCACTGAAGGCCACTGTAGTTCTTTGAATTCAACCATTTAGGTGAGCTACAACTAGGAGGATTTTGGAGTAGTACTCTGAAACTGTTGCTGTTAGAACATGCTGTTACTTGCTGTCAGTTAACTGAATCAGTACAAAACTCTTCTATGGAGTTAACCCAAGATCAGCAAGCAAATCAAAATCTGCAACACATTTTCTTCAGTCCCTAACTGACAACACAATTTCTTCAGTCTAGTGATGCAGCAATTTCTTTAGTCTAGTGTAAATGTAACTGACTACTGGTCAAATACTCTAGTGTATTTAGTGTAAATCTAGTTTGAAACTAGTAGAGCTCTTGGTGATTTGCAAATTCAGTTTAAATAAAAATTTGGTACATGACTACTGATCATGTATGAAAGATGTCGCTACTGGATGAGCACAAGAACTACTCAATAGATAATTGATTTTGTAGAACAAGTCTTGTTGCCAGTCTTGAACCAATAGATAATCTTAATTGAAATTTGACCATGTCTGGTTGCCAGCCCTAATGAAAAAAGCAACTGAATTTCCAACAACCTGCTAGGTAGAACAATCCATTTCCAACAACCTGCTAGGTAGAACAATCCATTACTACATGATTGCAACCGAATTGTCAACTCTATGTACTATGTATGCTGTGGCATGTGGTGTGGTCCGAGTGATCAGGTTTCAAGTGATTTTGAATTTTTATGATTTTTATGCACATATATATGTGTATGATGATCCTCCTTTCCTAGAGTAGTATAACTAGGATATATACCAAAAAAGATTGTTATATTCCTCCCTGGTACAATAAATAATAAACTAAAATAGTTCCTGGTACAAAAAGAATAAACTATACATAGTTAATTTCTTCATCTTTGAATTGTTTCAGAAATTGGTATGACCAAAGATGCTATTGTATATAAATGGGCTGTTGTAGAACTGTTCTTCATCTTTACAGTGTTGTTGTATAGAAATATGCTGAATTTTCTGCTCTGATTGTTGCTTAAAGAAATTTAGCAAAAAAAGGGGTCCTGGGAGACGCCGCTGCTGCTTGAGGCCCTTCGTGTCGTGATGATTTTGCAGGTACCCCGAGAGGCCCTTGAGTTTGCCGGAATGTTGATTAACTTCCGTTCCGGCAAATTTGGGTACTCCATATGTCCTATTTTCAGCAAAGGTCATGCTGAAATTTTCCGTGAATTTTAGCATGATTTTGCTAAAAATCGGACATATGAGGTACTTGCTACTAATGCATGGGTCGGGGTATCTTAGTACTTAATTAAGTAGGATCAACTGCCCCTTTATTCTTGCTGTATTAAACCATAGGTGGCAATAGAGCCAAGTGATTAGTGCCAAGTGATTAGGCCCAACCTAGGGTGCCTCGGCATCGATAAACCCTAAATGATGAAAACTTAACTTAGCTGCCCCGGATGCCTCGGTGTCGATGAGAACCTAAATGATGTACGCTTAGGATTTTAGGGTGCCTCGGCGTCGACAAACCCTAAATGATGAAAGCTTAGGCTTTTAGGGTGCCTCGGTGTCGACAAACCCTAAATGATGAGACCATGATCTTGTTCCTTGACAATAACCAACTTTTGGACCAAACTTTTTTCCTATTTAGAGTGAAACATGGCCCACAACGATGAGGCCGGTGGTTCGGGCGGCAAGCAATTCTGCGAGCTGTCCCAGGAGATGGAGGAACAACCTCACCGCTATGAGGACGCCGCGGAAGACACCGATCCTGATTACACAACCCCTAGTGGCGTCGGGGATGACACCACTGATGGTGCCGCCGAGGATGCCACCACTGATGATGGCGGCGCACACACAGATGGCAGCCAATCGAAGAAGCAAAGGAAGGACCGGCGTCCGAATGCGCTCTGCACCGTCAAGGAGGAATTCACTCAAGTGGACTCCGACGGGAATCCAACGGAGCCCAAACATATAGTCAAGGGGTACTCGGTTCAGCTCGGGTGCATTCTCCGGAGCACCGTCTCGATCAACACCGAGAACCTTAAGCATAAGGACGAGGGAATTTGCGCAACCTCCTCTTCACGAAGCTGCACGAACGATACAAGTTCCCCGTCGAATTTGAAAACACGCCTCTCAGGGAATAAAGTGAACAGTGCCGCCCTCACGAAGATGAGCACGGCCCTGTCTACTTGGAGAAGCACGGTGAAGTAAATGATTGATAAAGGTGATAGTTATGAGAAGATCAAGGCGAAATATCCTTTGATGAGCGAAGATGACTACAAGGAGTTCAAGATCAAGTGCTCGACCAGTGCAACCTCCGAATCAAGTCAGTGGGGGAAAGAAATGCGGGAGTTGAACTTAGGGGAACACAAACTCGGTCCCGGCGGTTACAGAGTGGCGGAGCCTATATGGAACAAGGAGGACGCGGAGCGTGCCGAGCAAGGCCTACCGCCCCGCTTCGAGAAATATAGCGGTAACAAGCAGACCAGGAACTATATCAAGGCCCGGTACAAGGAGGACCCGATAACAAAGGAGCTTACCACGGATCCGAAGACCAGGGCGCTTAAGCATGTTCTGGTAAGGAATACACCCCCGCGTAATTAGCTCCATATGGTTGCACTCTAATTAATCCCCAATATTTCTAAATGGTTCATGTTCCTTTCGCAGGAAACTGAAAGCAGTAGCGTGGGGTCGTCTCAGAGCTCCCCTTTCGACACCCCTTTAAATAGGGCGCTGAACATAATGAAAAGCAAGGATAAGCTCACTAAGCCGACGTCAGCTGGTTGTGTGGCCGGCAAAGGCTTGTCCACAAAATGGGGGTCATACTATACCGCTGGTGTGCGGAAGGAGAAAAAGGCCAGCTCAGAAAGCTAGACGCGCAAGGTTGAAGCACTCAAGGCACAAGTGGCGCGGATTCCGGAGCTTGTCCAAGAGCAAGTGGAACAACAACTGGGAACGAAGCTCAACGCCGTGGTGCCTATGTTGATTCATGGGCTGACGACGTGGATTGCGGACGGCCAACAGGGGCCTCCCCCGGTTCCCAGCTTCACGGCCAGCAACTCGCACAGCGCGCAGGCGGCGCCATTGGTGTCTCCGGTGGCGCCATTGGTGTCTCCTGCGGAAGCGGTATTCGTGTCTCCGGCGCCGGCACGGGCATTGGAGCTTAATGCACCCGAGTGTACGCCGGCCGGCTCCTCGTCAGCAAGCGCCCCCTTCGTCAGTTGCACGCCCGCCGTTGGCGGTGCCTCGACATTAGCCAAGCTCGACGGCATCACTGTAACTAAGCCTCTCGGCCGATGACTTCATCTCCTTGCCTTTGACTGGGCATCCCTGACGCCCTGTACATGTTTTCGCAGGGCACCGCCGACGTTCCTTGCACTCTTCTGCACTTCGTGGGCGCCGAGTTGGTTGATGTCGCCAAGGGCAGAATCGTTCAACTGGGCAAACGCATGTTCCACGGTAATCCGATGCCACCCATAGTGTATAGGGTTGAAGTGGTTCGGGTGCTGCCAGGCTGCGACGAGCTGTTACCTCCGGTTCGACCCGCTGGGGCCAACAAAGAAGATGAGATGACCCTCAGCGCCTGCGTAAACTGGCCGCTACTTTGGCCGAAGAGCCAGATTCGTTTGGGGGCGGGGGACACCACCCCACAGACAAGACCGCCAGTCGTGCCAGCGCCAAGCCATGGCAAGAACGCCGCAACGCTACCGGACCTGTCGGACATCCCTATGGCACAGGATCCGGACAGCCCTATGGCACAGGATCTAGACAATGACAACAACGACGATGGTACATTTACCAAAGTCAATAAGTACTTTGCCGAACATGGGTACGCTGACGAGTTCTACGGGCCTCTTTCTCAGGAACCCAACCAAGACGACCGCAATCTAGCTGGTACGGCAGAGAAATCCAATTGCAATAGGCGTCGTCTGGCGTTCAGTTCTCAGGAGACGCCTCTAGCTCCCGCCTTCACCGAGCCTCAGATAGCTGAGGTGTGAAATACTATCAGCCCCAACACGCTCAAGAAGGCGGTCTGTGAGCAGAACTCGGTCCCATTACAGGAGATCAAGAAGAAGGGACGGAAACGAAAGACTAACAAGGGCGCCGGTGCGAGCCAACCAGCACCGAGTTCGATCCGTGCTCAGGACGGGCCACCTTCACCTAAGGATATCTCAAGGAGGGTGCATGTGGCGGGTAGGGAGATGCTACCGCCAAATATGCTGAATGCTGCAACTGCTGCTATACGGAGTCTGCACGACAGTGTTCTTTCTTTGGAGAAGCGGCATCTCAGAGGGAAGGATGTGGCATACCCGGTTTTCGTGGCCAAGGTGCCAGAGGGCAAGGGCTTTGTGGATGGCGACATCGGGGATACGATCGTCCTGCGGTTTGATGACATCTTTGCTATGTTTAACCTTCATCCGCTGCACTACACCTTCGTTCGGCTGTTTTTGCTGAGTATGGAGATGCGGATCATTAGAGACAAGACCCCGGACATCGTGATAGTCGACCCCTTTTACATGCGTGCCAAGCACTTGAGCAGCGCTGGGGACCACCAAGTTCCGAGTTCACACCTCGAAGGCGTCATTCTAGCAAACCCAGATAAGGATAACTTCCTTGTGGCTTACTTTCCCGAGTAAGTCATCCCTTAACCTCCCCGTAACATATGATTTCTTAGATTTCGATCGTTCTTTTGTTTTCTAACATTCCGTGTTCTGTGCAGTGACACACATTGCACACCCATCCTCTTAAGCCCGAAATATTCCATGGCCACGTATTTCGACCCGAACCATAACTCCAAGATAGACTACACAAATGTCAAGAAAGTTCTTGATGATGTTCTCCCCGGCTACGCCAAATCTGGAGGCACCTTCACCAGGACTGTTTGTAAGTACGGCAAGCACATGTTCTCACACAATACGAAGTTCTGCTGCGTCAAGCAGCCGCCTGGCGATCAAAAGGATGCCTACTATGCCCTCCATCACATGCGGGCGATCGTAAGGGACCATCATCAACTTCTGCTACCAGATAATCTCAAAGATTGGGCCGCGAACTTGTCGGCAATCCAGGACGCAGACCTCAGACAAGAATTCTTTCGCATCCAGTCGGACTTTGCGGACATCATCCATCAAGATGTCCTTCATACGTCAGGGCAGTTCTACCTCAGATATCAACCGTCCAACAATGAGATAGATGGAATGCTACAAATGCAGGGTGACAACGACCGCGATTTCATGACCATCACGACAGACGGCGGCTTCATCCATGCTCCTGTCCGATGAGTCGAGTCGAAAGTAGTGATGTGTAGTTCTGAAACATTGATTGGCTCATGTTGTAATTAAACTTTAATGAATTCGTATGTCTCTTTGGTTTGGACAGTCCTTCAACTTAGATGTAATCGATGCTATTTATTAGTAGGACCATGAATCGTGCTATTAATGTCTTGCTTTTCTCTTCCGATCCTTTTGTTGCATACTTACATATTGCTTATGTATTGTCTGTTGTTTGGCTTGTGCATAGAGATGCCGTCGTATGTCGTGTACAAGGGTAAGGTTCCCGGAGTCTACGACGACTGGGAGGAGTGTCAGAGACAGGTTCACTGTTTCAGCGGTAACAGTTACAAAGGGTACACCACTAGGGCGGAGGCCGAATCTAGATATGCCCGCTATCTAGCGGGAGAGAGGAGGGAGCGTTGGAGGAACTGGATGAAGACCAGTTTGATCGCGATGATGCTCATCGTGATGACCACAACTCTCTTTTATGTGATGGTAGTTTAGATGATTGATATCGACTTGTAATGTGAAGACAAACTCGATACTCGCGGTCTTGAGACTTGTAATGTTTTATCTTTGTTCGGTCTTTTGAATTCGGAGACTAATATGATGAATTGTATTCGGAGACTAATCTTCTATTGTATTCGATGAATCTGATGTTGTTGTGTGCTGCTGTCTATATTCTGTCCAACAATATATGTTGTAACCTGTGCAAAAATCAGAAAAGCAAAAAAAACAAATATTCATCCTAATGGCGCATCAAGGCAGAGTGTGCCATTAGTATGCCAAAGGATACTAATGGCGCATCAAGGCAGAGTGCGCCATTAGTGTGACAAAGCACATGGTTACATATGGCCCCCCGGGAGGCATACTAATGGCGCATGGAGTTACATACTAATGGCGCACTGCCAGGTGCGCCATTAGTATACCAGATACTAATGGCGCACCAGTGGTGCGCCATTAGTAGGCCTTTTCCTAGTAGTGCTAGTTGGATGGCTTGTGGCTCAAAGGAAGTTGTCCTTCCGGTGAACCTGTAGGGGCATTCTGGCGATAGACCCCTACCATAGATGTGCACAGTGGCCCAGAATTGACGGCTCTCACCGCTGATGAGACACCAACTTGAGGCAGAAACTCCAAGCAAAATACATAATGTGTAGTACAAGACCCTTCTGGCCTGTGAGTACAACAAAAGGTTTCTAGTGGCTGATGGCGGAAGCGGTTTGTGGTTCATCAGCGTCTATGGGACTCCATTTCCCACAAGAACAGCTGACCAGGATAACTCCTATCTTCGCGAAGCTGCTATCATCTTTGCGTAGGCTCCGGGGCTTTCTTCGCAACGCTCCTCTCCGTGCAAGAAATCTGGCCAAGACAATAGCCAGGGACAAGCCAGAGAGTAATTTTGAATGTACTCGCAAACATTATGGACACAGGTATAATATAATGAATGATAATCATGCTCTGAAATATTTCATGATCACAACGTCAGTCACAAAATAAAATCCATGATGCACGCAAGCAGGTTATGCCTATACAACATGAATATGCAATAATCGAGTAGAAATAGAATGCATCGATCGGGTGTCTGAAGCCTCGAAAGGATAATACTTTAAAGCATGCCTCAGTCGGGCGTCTGAGCGACACCACATAAAGGGCTTATAAATAATTAAATAACAAGCATGCCACAGTCGGGCGTCCGAGCTACACCACATAAAGGGATTATAAATAATTTAAATGACAAGCATGCCACAGTCGGGCGTCTGAGCGACACCACATAAAGGGCTTATAAGTAATATAAATAACAAGCATGCCAAGCGTCTGAGCGACACCACATAAAGGGCTTACAAAAGAATAATCACAATGAATATCCACGAGGTAGAACCGTCGCAAGGATACCCAATAATTCAAGTAATGTAAATGGTTAGTCCACAATAATAATAATCATAATCATCATATGTCACAGGTCATAATCAATGTTCTGGTTTAGCAGTTTTTCCTCCGAAGACCGACACTAAGACCGACACTTGACCCATCCCAGACTGTAGTCCTTAACCATGGACACGGCTATTCAAATAGATGTAATCTCTGCAGAGGGTGTACTCTTTACCCACGAGTAACGGATTCCGTTAGTCCATCGGGACTAATTCCGTCTACGGTCTTTTAATTGAAAACACATCTGACTGCACACACCAGCCTGACTTACTGGTGTCTGGAATCACCCACGACACTCGTTAAGAAAAACTCTAAGTGGGGAGGCTACAACCTCGATTAGCATGGGATCACAAAATTTATAACGCGCGCAAACTAGGGGAGCTACCCCCTCGGCTACAACCGGAAACACCCATGCCCCCGAACCAGGTGGCATGCCTACCGGATGCAGCCGGTATCTTCCACCATGGCCTCTCTGTACGGTGTGCGCTAGAAAGGGGTTGACAACTTACTGAACCGTACCCTACCTATGGCAGGGACAAGTGGTAGTACGAAACAAGTATGGGGGTTACTGGAACAAGACTCGATCTACGGCCGACTCAGGAGGTTTAAGTATTCCCTGCATAATTAGCATAACAAATATGTTTCAACCAACAGACAGAATCACCACTCCTCATACCTCAATATGCCATACCGGACACAACCGTATCGACGAAGACTGGAGACTAGCTCGTGTCTACCCAAGACAGAGGCTTTCCCAGATTCCTTCCTATAGGCATGAAAGGCATACGAGGGTGATTACTATCACAAGCATATCAAGTTCCAACAGCAAGGAACATTCATTATGCACTAATGAGTATGATCATATCATCACATAAAATAACGAATACTTCGTGTTAAGGTGGTGTTGTAACCGTATCAACCAACACACAACAATATTATGCCAGGGTTCAGAATGCTTTCCTTCAAGTGTATGCAAGAGGGGTGCACTTTTTGAAAGTTGCCTTCTTCTTCAAAAATCCTATTTTGAGAAAATTTAAATTAACACCTACTTTTGAAACAGTACAAAAAGTTGTTTGGAAAATTTTCAAATAAATATGAAAATAAACTAGACAAAAATTGAGAAACAACAGAAAAAGAATCAAATCATTTGGACTTATATTTAAAAAGTTATAGCCAGTCAAAGTTTAGTTAAAATTCTATTTTTAAATAAAACAAAAAAAGAAAAAGAGAAAAATACGTTTCGGGGAGGAAGCGTACTCTGGGTTTTACGCTTCCACTTAAGCCAGGGTGGATCGGCTCGGGGTCACTGATAGTGGGTCCCTTGGGCCCACTGGTCAGGTTTGACCAGTCGCCCGCCTCCTTTCTCCTCTACCCGAGCGGAGGCGAGGCTCCGGCGATCGTCGTCGACGAACAGCGGCTTCCTGTGGGGTTCTGAGGGTGGGGATGGATCCGCTGGTCCAGGGCGGTCCTCCTGGTGGTCGAAAGGCTGGTGGGGACGAAGGGAGTCGCTGACAGCGAGCTCCGTGGCGGAGGTGGCTTCGGGAGGATTTGGGGGCTTGGGCTACGGTGGCTCCCGATCATGTTTGACAGGTGGGGTGGCTCCGCAAGGCCTAGGTGAGTCGAATGGCGGTGCTGGAAGGACCGGGGAGGCTCTGCTGGCTATGAACGGGACCGGAGGGTGGCGGTGACCGAACTGACCGGAGATGGGGAAGACGGCCTCCCTCCATCGATTGCCGGCTAAGGGAGCACTAGGGGGTGGCCTGAGGTTGCCTGGGGTCTGGACGAGCTCGGGGGACCCTTTTATGGGCGGTGGAGGTCGGTTCCGCAGTGGTCGGGATAAGATCGACGGCGAACCGCCGTTCTATTGTTGCGGGGCGACGTGGCGGCGACGGGCGCTAGCAGACGGCTCGTGGATGAGCTCGAGCTGCTCCAGAGGGCAGCTGGCGCATGCGTATGGCTTGGGCGGTGCTGCTACGGCCGGGGCCTGCTACGGCCGTCAGCTAGCCGCCATGGCAGACCTGACGGCGGCGCTGTGGGGTGCCAGGAGGGGGTCAGGGCGGCTCTGCAGTGAGGGAGGGGTCAGGCGCGAGGGCTGCGAGTGGCCAAGGGTCAGCACGGTCGCGGGGAGGGCGGCAGCGAGATGCGGCGGCTCGGTGCACGCGCGTGCAAAACGTGCGCTCTGGGCGTGCCCAGAGCATGCACGCCAGGCGTTCGGAAAAATGCCAAGGCATGCCAGGAGGCTTGGTAGGGCTGGGGATTAACAGGTCTAGGTTAGGGTTATCTAGGGGCTTAGTGGACATGCTGGTTTGGCAAAGCAAGCAGGTTCAAAATGCAAAACTAGGGTTCATGCCAATTCTGTTCATGCACTCAAGGTGTTCGACAGAATGCTATGGTCATCTAGGCTTCTCTTGGGGTGGCCAAAAACTCCAGATCAGAGTCTCTTTAGATGATAGAGAGGGTGGCAAGGTTAGTTGGGCAAAACCAGAAACTAGTTAGTGCAAGTTTTTGAGAAAAACGAAATCTGGACAGAAAATAAAGGGCATTATTGCATGGGCCAAAAATATTTCAATGGGTCCAATCTCCTGGACTTAAGGGTTTGGTAGGGGGTTTATAAGCAGGAGAAAGATCATGGGCACTAGAGTAAAATAAAATAGAGTTGCAGTAGAAAACACCCAACTGGAGCAGAGAGCAAAAGAGGATGATTTGCTCAAATTTTTCAAAGAACACTCATGGCTTTTTGCATAAAAATGAATTATATGCATCTACTGACATCTCCAAATTTTTATGTAATTTTTAAAGAAATATTTAAATAGGTTGCAGTGCAAACCACAAACTGATCCAGATTTGAAAACTTGAGGTAGGGCTCAAAATCCCAAATGATCAAGAGAAGTTTTTGCATAAAAGTGATTTAGGAACCTCACATGTCATCCCCAAATTTTGGTGGAATTTTCAAAGGAGTATTTAAAAGGGTTGTAGTGCAAATGGGACCCTAAATCTTATAAAAATCATTTTTAAAAGAAATAGAGCTCAGGGAAGATAATCATATAAATAATTCCATTGATAAAAGAAATGTTTCTTGAGAGGGTATACAAGTCCAACAATATATTTGGAAAGGTTTTCTATTTGGAGGAAAACTCCACAACTCAGAAGAAAAGAGTGGTTCTAAATCAAAAAAATCCAGAAAATAAAAATTTAGTTTACCAAGGAAAATTTTTAATTAATAAATCATGGTTAAATTTCTGGGGTGTTGCACGACGTCCGTGAGGGATGAGTTGAAGCAAGCCTTGGAAATGGTGTATGGCAAGATGTATCTTTTGCAGTGTATCTTCGGGCGTAATTCTCGATCTGGCCGAGGTGGCCAATCGAATCGGCGAGGAGGGTGATGTTGCCTAAGACGAAGAGATGTCCCGACAGGAAAGTCACGGCAGAGTCGACCTACTGATTGATTTGGAGCACCATCGAACCGCTATGACTACTCAGAGGGGCATGTATGGGCCACCAATGTTGGAGTCAAATCCAATATATCTCGGGTAGGGTGTCCCAAACATGTAGCTTTGGTGCAATGGTAATAGGAGACATGGATTTACCCATGTTCAGGCTCTCTCAAAGAGATAATACTCTACATCCAGCTTTGTATTGATTTTGAGGGAGTAGAGATTACAGGTTGATCTATTGTGAGATTTTTGTGTGTCGTCTATGAGCCCTCCCCCTTGGCTTATACAGATAGTTGGGGGAGGGTCTTGGGTTTACATATAGGTCGGATACATCAAAGGTAATCTTGGTCTAGACCACTTCTAATTCCTGGATTCACTACTAGGGAAAAGCCTAGCAGTAGTGCGGGTTTTTGTCCTATCACTAGTGCGGGTAATCGCGCTAGTGATATGGCGCTACAGCTAAAGGTTAGTAGTAGCGCTCTTTGACACGCGCTATTGCTATATCTACTTAGTAGTAGCGCGTGCTGCAACAGCCGCTACTTGTAATTACTAGTAGAGCTTCTCGCTGCCCGCGCTACTACTATTATTCCGTATTCTATTTCCTTTTAATTTTAGGTCGTACTCATACACCTTTATACAAGTTTCATACATTAGCAATTTAGAGATTGTTTTTACATTATAGTGAGTTATTAAATCACTAGGTGAAAGAACCACGGATTAGTTTCAAATGGATGGATCCTAAGTGACCAAGTCATGGATTATCACGATAATCCATGACTTGATCACTTAGGATCCATCCACTTGAAACTAATCTACGGTTCTTTCACGTAATTATATAATAACTCATCATCATCATCATCATCATCATCATCATCATCATCATATTAATATAAAAACTCTTGCATCATATCATCACCAACAACAGTAGCTAATAATCATCATAGTTATCACCACCAACACTATTTTATCATCATAGTCATAGCTAATCACCACCAACACTAGCTAATAATAATCATCATAGTCATCACCATCAACACTCATTCTAGCTAGCTAATCACTCCTGCTGCTCTCTCTAAGGTAAAATAGCATAGAACATATGTAGCACTCCTGATTCATCATATTGGAGCATGCAGATGAACCTATCTCCTAATTGTGGGTTGCACTTCTGATTGTTGCCCCCTAGTACTTCTCTGCGATCCTTCACAATTTTGTTCCAGTCTTTAACTATTAAGACTTGCTCGCTTTTAGAAATCCTCAATGCACTCATGTGCAATGTAGGATGTCTTGGTCGTATGCTAACCATGGACATGCGATATTTAGCCTCGATCCACTGAGGCACAACTATCATCGGGAGTCCCTGTTGAAGAACATCGTAGTAACATACTTAGCAATGAAGTTTAGCTTAAAAATAATGTATGCAAAAGATGCACTGAGGACAAATAGTAAAAATCTTACCATCTTTCCTAAATAGATGTGACCGTAGTTCATTACGAACACTATTGGTCGCACGTTTTGAGTACTAAGATTTTAAAGTTTAGGAAAATAATTTGTCTTGACAGTATGAAGATTCTCAAGCCATGAAACATAATGACTTATCTCCTCGCAGTTTAGTTCAGCCCCGGGACAGTAGTAGGTTATGTCTACCAAGCGCCGGACATGTTTGCTTGATTGGAAATAAGATGTCAATAGAAATTAATTGGCAACTATTTTTGAATAAAAAATATCCAAGACATAAAAATGGTTGAGAAACTCACATAATGGTAGAACTGGAGGCGTCTGCACATCGATCCAGATGTCGATATTATCTTCAATATCATCTTCTGGACGAATATCAAAGGTGATAAGCATATCAGGCTCAAATTCATAAGCCTTGCATAGTTCTCTCCATTGTTTGCATTCAAAATGGGTTTAGGTGTCTGAATTGTATAATTTTGCGGCAAAACTATCACCATGCTCGGTCCTCAAGTTAACTCTTTTGACCTCCATAGTTTCCATAGTACTTAAATCAACCTTATCCAAGACATACATTCTTGCATGGCAGGCGATACGCTAGTAGAATTGTAAAATTATAAAATTATAAGTTGATGCAAAAAAAGCAGAAGTAGCAGAAGTCATGCTTAATTACAAAAAAAGACTTGTCATTGTGACTTATTGTATCAACTTCCAAGTTCTCATCCAGCACGATGCTGAAGCGCCAACCACCAACTAGGTGAGGCCTGTCGCACATGTCGCGCTCGTCTTCACAGTATTTGCACATACCGAATTCCTTTTCGTTGTCAGACATTTCCTATGTTCATAGTTGAAACATTAATTAAAAATAGACCGAAGGACCACTACCAGGAGACGCAACACACAGATCACTATTACTCAATATGCAACTGGTTGACTTTAGGTTTGTCGAGTCTTCCTTCCTAAACTCTCATCTCACGTATATGGTGGGCACTCCCTCTTTGATATTGCGATCGTTGGTGATGGTCGCTACTATTCCTTTCCCTGGTGCATTACGAATATCTAGCACAACGAAAAGAAAGAGAAGCGACCCCCATGACAACAGTCGGCATTCTTCTTCTCTCATATATGGTTGACACTCCCTCACCGTTTTGACCGTCGATGATGGTTGCTACCCCTGCCCCTAGTGCGTAACAAAGGTCTAGCACAAAGAGAAGAATGAGAAGTGACTCCCACGACAACAATCGGCATTCTTCCTCTCTCAAATATATATATGATCGACAATCTCCCTCACTGAAAGACACACAAGGAGCCGAAACAGACCAAAAGCCAACCCGTTCCATATATCAAGCAATGATATACAAAAAATGCCCTATGTTTTGCCAAAATATCATTGAATTCACGTTCTGGCCAATCACAAACACTCGATATGCCCTACATTGTAGCACAAGTCATGCTAAAATTCATGAAAATTTCGGCATGACCTTTGCTAAAGACAAGACATATCGAGCGCCTGAAATTTGCCGGGACGGAAACGAATCGACATTCTAGAAAAACATAGGCCACTCGGAGGCATATTGCAAACAAGAACACCAAGACATTCTCTATATTCAGAATGCATCATCATCGCCATCAATGACATGACAACTATATAGCACTAGCATATTCATCATCGACATTTACAACACATTATCATTTGGCTATTCTCACCTAGAGGTCTTAAGGGGTCGACGATGGGGACAACTGCGGGGATGATGCAGGGGCAAACTTGATTCCGCATAAACAAAATATAAACAAAATATATTAACCGCTTACTATAAATAACCTAATTCTATTAAGCACTTACTATAAGTAAACTAATTCTATTAAGCACTTACTATAAATAACCTAATTCTATTAAGCACATACTATAAATAAACTAGTTCTTTTAAGCACTTGCTATAAATAAACTAGTTCTATTAAGCACTTACTATAAATAACCTAGCTAGTTAACCTAGTTAACCTAGATAATTAACCTAATTAAACTAGTTAACCTAGCTAGCCAACCTAGTTAACCTAGCTAGTTTGAATTTTTACTAATTTACTAAAAAAATCTACTCTATGCAAGAATA
>NC_041389.1:561718954-561755488 GCF_002162155.2 Triticum dicoccoides
GGAGGAGAGAGGAGGAGGGGTAGGACGGCAGTGGGAGAAGGAGGCGACCGGAGGAGGAGGGAGGAGAGAGGAGGAGGAGGGAGGAGAGAGGAGGAGGGAGGAGGAAGAAGGGGGTGGCCGGAGGAGGAGAAGGGAGGAGGGGGCAGCCGGAGGAGGAGGGAGGAGGGCACGGTGGAAGGAGAAGGGAGAGGAGGGAGGAGGGCATACCGAGGACGGCGGCGGTGATGCGGTGGTGATGGCAATGTGGCGGCGGCGGAGGAGCGAGGCAGCGGGGAGTGAGGGGAAGAAGAGAAGATGGTCGGGGTACAGGGACGAAAATTTGGGGATAAGTCCCACATAGCAGTAGCACGTTACCAGGACAAGCGCTACTGCTAAGACCAATAGCAGTAGTGTTGTCCACGTACCAGTGCTACTACTATACCTAGCCTGCTAGCAACGGTGTGGCAATTATAGTAGTAGCGATTTTTGCGTGGAACGCGCTACTGCTAAATACATAGTAGTAGCGATCTTGTGCGCAACGTGCTACTGGTACATAGTAGTAGCGCGTGTTTTTAACCATCACTACTGGTAAGCTTCTATGTATAAGGTTTTTCCAAGTAGTGATTGTGCGCCAAGTCTACAGCAACATCCCTTCTTGACGCCACGGGCCCTTCGAACATGGCCCACTAGTAAATCATTGTGGTGGTCCTCGGCCCATCCCTCCTAGTTGGGACACGATGTGGTTATAGCACCCCTACTCTAGGACACCATCATCTTCTCATTTCCTCGCAGTTGCAAATCCACCCCTGACACACAACTGGGGTGGGGGCGACCCTTTTATTCTCAGTTGCAACTCCATCCTCAATAGGCAACTGCGGACCCGACACATTCTGTCCCAGTTTCATGTCCATCCTCTTTGTTTTTCATTTCCCTTTTTCTTTTAAAAATTATTGATTTGTGAATGCTTGTTGCATGTCCATGATCAAACATGCAACGACAAGTGTATGCCCCCACCATGCGACATCATGTGTAACGTGCATTGTTTAACAGTTTTTCAATACATGGTTAACATTTTTACATGTTTCCGAAATACTCTTTTCAAATACATGTTGTACATTTTCTGTATATATATGTAATTTTTTATACACGATGAACTTTTTTCAAATATACAATTAACATATTTGAATATATGATTTGAAGATTTTTTTTCCATTATGCGTTAAACATTTATTTCAAATATACATTGAACATTTGTTTGAATAATACGAAACAATTTTTATACCACGCGAACATTTTTTACATTTTCATAAACATTTTTTTAATGGAACAAACATATTTATTGAATTGTAGGATTTTGTTTTGAGTTATGCAAACATTTTTTTACGCCTTATAACATTTAGATAAACTCACATACATTGTTTGAACTGAGTGAGCATCTATTATATTTCACGAACATTTGGGAATGTTATCAACATTGTTTCGGATTACGCTAACAAAAAATTTACATTGCGTTAGCATTTTTTTAACTCGAGGTGAACATTTTTATAACATCTGGACACGTTTCTAAAAGTTAAATGAATGTAAAACATGTCATTTTTCATGTATCTCTAAATTATACACGAATATGCAGTTTATAAGAGAAAAGAACATTCTGGGGGAGGAAAAGGACGAGCTATGGAATTGAAAGAAGAAGAAGAAAAATGTGTGGCTAGGTCTCAGTCTACTGAGATTTAACCAAATCTCCGTCAAGTGACATAACATGCAAGGGAAACAGAAAAACTGAAGAAAAAAAATTACACTAATCTCAATATAAGATTTAACAAATATAGCATCAACTGAGACTTAATAAAGTTTCAGTCGACTAAGACGTAGCAAAAGCGATAAACAAACGGAGGATAGCCTACCCGAAGGGAACGAAGCTAACGTTTATATATACCTAAACCAAACGAAGCTTGCGTATGTATATTAAATTGCCTAAAATCTAAAAAGTGCATATGCATTATTTGGAGACATCGAGAGGCCGGCTAGCGGCCGCACGATCCGGTCATCAGAGACGCTTTCTGACAAGGTCCCGACCCACCCCACCGACAGCATCTCTCTGTCTTCCCCGCAGCACCAGCGTCTCTCTCTCTCTCTATTCCCTCGCTCACTCTTCCCCACGGATCTGGATCAGAGGGGGCTCACCGGCCTCTCCCTCAACGCCGACCACCAGGAACCTCCCACTAACCGGCCACCACACTCCACCGGCGGATCGAAGGAGGGGAGGACCACCCTCGCATGGCTCTGTCTCGAGGTCCTCTTCGCGCCACCACCATGACGGTTGGCTTGGCCACACCACCACCAGCCCACTCCACCATGGCGTCCTCTCCAACTGCCCGCCTGCTCCCTGCGCAACCAGATCCAGCCCCATCGCGGCCATGCTCCGCCGTCGTCGACGGGGTGCAGCCATCGTCTCCTTCCTCTACCCGAGGTTGGTTGAGATCTCTCCCCTCCGGCTCTGACTGAGCCCATCCCCCCCCTCCCAATCTGCTTGCTCTTTGGTGATCACCTCCATGCGGCTGGACACCGTAATGGCGGAGGTGGATGATCCTTTATCCACGGTGGCATCTGATGTTTGTGTCACGCGATGGCGTAGATGGAGCAGCCTCCGGTGGTGGTGGTGTCTGATGAGGTCTTTTCGGCGTCATGGTCTGTTGAGCGGAGGTGCAGCAGAGTCAGGTCCCAGCGCTGATAGCGATTTTGGGCTGATTCAGGCAGAAGGGTCCCGTGGGAGAGCATGAACCTTCTCATCAGAAATTCATTGACTGGACCATCGTAGCCTAGCGATTCTGGGTGCCTGCATGTCAATCCAATGTAGTAGTATTTGCTAGTAGTCCTGGCACACGAGTCTAGTTTATTTTTACATCTTTATAATGTTTGTTTTCCTTTTTCTAATTTAGTGCTAGTCTGCTACTCATTGCATGAGTAAATGCATCAGTCTGGCTTATCTGTTTTCTTGTAATTAAGTTGCATGCATATAAGTAACCAGTTGGCTACTTTTGTTGTAATAGTTGCACAGGAACGCAAACGTAGTTGGATGACGCATATACATATCTCAGTTAGCTAGCTACCTTATGAAGTTGCACGGTGAGGGCTGCCCTGTTGCACAATCGATGGTATTCACATGGATAAACTTTGTAAACCATGTTCAAGCAGTGTGTATGTGTTTTTTTACACACTCATGTGTGATGTGTTGTCAAGGGTATGCTTTCGTACAAGAGTATGTAGATCAAAGCAACACATATCCTAGTTGGCTTAGCCACACATATGCAGTTGCACAAGGAAGGGCTATCTAGTTGCACGGTTGTCGGCTAATTTAGGTTTGGCTCCCGTGCCTAAATCATGTTTAGCCGTGTGTGTGCTGATTATTTTGGTTGCACACTCATGTGTGTCTAGTTGGCCATGCAGTGCATCAAGTTGCACGCATTTTTTGTTTTGTAGGTGCACTTTGAAAAATCAACATAAGTTGCTTACCTCATGGCATTTTTTATATCAATTGTTTTTGCTCATTTTTTCTTTATACCTCTGGTTCCTTCGACTAATTTGTTCATTCGCTTTTTTCATAGACCAAAAATGGTTGTCGAAGGAGATGCGGCTCTAGTGAAGGGGAGGTATCCTCAATTTTTCAGAGTTGCACAACAGTATCATACGAGTTCGCATCCTCAACTTTCATAGCTCTACCAGGACCATTTGGGAGTGGGCAGTCTCAACTTTTAAAATGGTTCCACAACAATATCACATGAATTGGCACCCTCAACCATTTTAGTTGCACAAGAACCAATCAGGAGTTGGCATTCCCAACATTTTTTACTAGTTGTGCAACAATGTCACTTAAGTTGGCATCTTCAACTCCTTTAGTTGCACATGAACTATTCAGTAGTTGGCATCCACATGTGTTCACATGCATATGTTTTTCTAGGTTTGCACATGCACTTGAATATAGTGGCACTACTTATGTGTAATTATAATCTTTTAAAATTCACTATTTTTTTCTATTTCTTGTGTTAAGATAGGCTAAATTCATCATGTTCATTGGTTCAAAATTCATTACGTACTTGCACAACATGCAACATGAGTTGCATGCAGGAGTACTTGCGGTTGCACAAAATAGATGATGTAGTTTCACAACAGCCAGCATAAGTTTTTTTGGAATTTTGCATACATAATTTTGAGCTAAAACCAAACTGAATTTGAAATTATATGAGTTGGCATCTTCGACTTTTATATAAATTGAAGATGCCAACTACTGAAATTCAAACCCCACAAGTGGATGGATATGGATTGTTGTCAGTTGCAACTTGTATTGGTTAAGTTGCACAGATACAACCCAGAGTTGGTTCAATTTTCTCAGGCTTCTTTTTGCGCCATGTGCAGGTTTTGCAAGTTATTGGGGTGGAGGAGTTGTTGTAGATTTGTGCACATAATTCTCAGCTACAAAGTCACATATACTACTGTGTGGAAAGATCAATGAAAAAAAACTTGCAAACCATATTCTTGTCTAGTTGGTGGTTGTGTTTTCATAGTAACGACAATATACTTTTCCTTTTTTCTACATGGACATCGGTTCTTCTGCATTATGTGTGAAATAAGACTCTATGTGCTCTCTTCTATATATTTGCACATATTATGCATTTTGGTTCATGTAGCACTAAAATTGCACCATGCAGTATTATAGTTGGTTGTGGTAGCACTGAAGTTGGTTTTAAAAAAGTTGCATCCCATAGTATAAAAGTTGCAACATGTAGTACAACCAGTTGGCAATGAAAAAAGTTCACCAAAACACATATAAATGGGATCTAGATTTAAAGATCTCGTCATAAGTGTTTCAATAGTGTAACGGATCTTAATCTCGACATGTGATTCGAAAGTTACAGTTTTTTGAAGAAAAAAATTGGAACACAATCAATTGCCTTTTTGCTTTACTGATGGCATGGCAGAGCACATGGAAAAGAAGGGAAAAAGTTAGGCCAGGCTGATGGAATGTGATGCTTTTTCGTTTTTTCTCTCGCAAGGACCATGCGTACTTTCCTAACCAGGACATGAGACCAAAAAAATTCCTAACACGACCGGCTGCCGAGAAGCGCTAGTGAGCACACGGCTGCTCACTAGACGTGTCCATTAAATTGAATGTAGGCCCAAGACACGTTCACTTCCACCTCGCTGCAAGACCTAAACAACAGCAAGAAAGAAAAACAACAACAGAAAAGGAAGAAATATTATAAATCAACTTAGCTATGGCATTAGGATAGGATGTACGTGTGTCAGTTCATAGGGTGGGTATATGCTAGTGTATGTGAACGACTTCACACTACTAGGGAAAAGCCTAGCAGCAGCGCGGGTTTTAGGGTTATCAGTAGCGCGGGAGGCCGCGCTACTAATAAGGCGCTACAACTAAACCATAGCAGCAGCACGTGTGCACCCGCGCTATTGATAAACAAGTGTAGCAGTAGCGTTCTTCTGTGGAGCTCGCTACTGCTAATAGCTATAGCACGCTTCCCCTGTGCGCGCTACTAATACTACCGCGCTGCTGCTAACTTTTCTCCACTCGCTACTGCTAATTTTAATATATATTTTCCGCATATTTGTTTTGTATTTCAACAGGCTTTATATAAGAATGTTTAGCACATACAAATGTCATCATGATACACATACAAATGTCATCATGATACACATACAAATGCTTGTGAGACCACAAATATAATCATAGCATATACATACAAATAGTCTCATCATAATCATCATCCAACACAAAGTGGTATCTTGTCATCATCTCGAAAATAGCGATACATGCAAGTCTCAAATACTTGCAACTACAACGTCATCCATCTAAACAAAGGTATACGCGAGAAGAGCTATCACTATGAGTGAGAGCGGAACTATGCAGTACATGAGGCGGCGGTTACGAGTCCTCTCTCGCGCTAGCGTGGACCTCAAGTAACTAGCTTCTGCTTCTTGTCTGCTTTTGAAGCCTTTATGGCTGGCGCCCGAGAACCCATTCACTTGCGCCTGACACTCAGGCCCCTCGTTGTACACCCCCGGAACCTTCCCTTTATACACGACATAGCACTTCCATCTCGCCATCAAGAAACTAGGTACCTGTTAGAGATGCATGTTCATGAAGAGGATGTACAATAATATATATGCAACAAAATATACTAGCGCAACACCGAAAAAGAAAGGGTTAGCAACTAGATGCAACATACAGTACGCAAACTAATTAACTAAAGGTACGCAGGTCATCGTCCGCAAACTAACAAAGTAGCATTACTTAAGTTCGGCAGGGACCATGGACATCACAAAGTTTCATCGCTACAAAAAGTATACAAGTTCAACCGACACATATCATCATCATCGGCATCATAAATCACTAGAAGTTCCATCCTTCCATATCATCGAGGATGGACCCTAGCTTCCTGAACGGCGTGAGGTCTAGACGTTGCATGCCTATGCGAGTTCGGACGTCAGCTCGCGATATAGGGCTGTGGTGGAACATCCCCTTCTCATCGACGACTTCTTTCATGATGATCGTTGCAATGTCCCTTTGGATGCGAAAGAAGTCATCTCTAAGTTTATAATCCGCTTCTCCATGAGATTCTAGCCACTTGTGGATATGAAAATCATTTTTGCTTCTCATGCGAAGTATTTGGTAATCCGTGTTCAACTGAATCATGAGATGGACGATGTAGAATCCATCCTTCTTGGTTGGTTTTGGGACATGGATGCAGGAGAAGTTAGTTTTATGCGCGAAACCCATCTTCTTGTTCCTTTGTTTCCTGATCTGCATGTGGCCACCTCTAATGTTGAAGCCTTGGAGAGCATCATCTAGAATATTCATTATGTGGGTGTAGTCTTTTTTCTCGTAGTCTCTGGAAGGGTCAAAATACACGGCGTGGGAGACTTGCGGGTAAAGAACGATAAGGACGGTGCGCCCGTTGCTGCGGGGAAAAGACACCTCAAATTATTCCCCATATGAGAGAGAAGGAATGATTGAAATGTACGAAAGGGTTGTCCGGAACTGACTTACTTTGGATGATAAGGCACGAGGATAATTTCCCGGTCCTTATTCTGTACCATGAAGTTTTGGAGGTAGTCCCTAGCAGTTTCACGCTCAAAGTCGCCGAGACTCAAGAAAGACTCGTGCATGTAGTACGGATCCGCCACACAGATTTGCGAGACTTCTTCACTCTTCATGACGGAGCTCATATGTAGCGCAAAAAGGCAGACGGTTGTAAAATCGAGCCGCCTTGTCAGAAACATCTCAAAGATATGGTCAAACCGCAGGAAGAACACCTCCACGAGCTGTGTCTCGATGTAGCACTTCCCCTTAGGCACACGAGCCACGTATGTCGGATATCTTGGATCCTTTGAGGCTAGTAGGCTTTTCTCAGTCGATAGCACATGGTCGTGCAGTCTCCTGAGATCCCCTGATAGTGCCTCCAGCAGTTTCGGCGGTAGCATCGGCTCGCCCGTGAGATGGAACATGGCCGCACCTTTCACGGGTACACGCTCTTCAGAATGCATCGTCTGGCTGCTATTTGCTCTGGCTTGTTTGGAGGCAGTTATCTTCCCCAATCTCTTCCTCTCCTTTTTCTTGGGCACACCTTCCAGACCCTTCCTTAACCCCTGCCCCATGGTTCCCGGGCTAAGCACCGTACGACCCCCGGCTAGTTGAGCCTTTGTTGAGGCGACATCTTCAGGCGTGTCCTGTGAGGAATTCATGAACAGAGACTTTTTGCAATCCTTCCAACGACCTTCCTGCCCAGTTATATCATCCATATCCTCATTAGCATGCTGATAGCCCGATTCGTCATATGGTTGACTCATTAGATCTATGTCACAGTCATACGCTTTTGTATTGAGGAAACCCATAGGGTCGACCTCCGTCTCATCATCCATTCTCTATTCTACAGGACCGATTACATCAGCCAGTACTATTGCACCCCCTTCATCATGTCGTCCGCCGCTCTCACTCGGCACCACAGGAGCTGGTAATTGCGTAGGCGGGGTGGTGGTCTCCGCACGTGCTTGTTGATGTGTGGTTATTGGTGTGCTCTCGGCCGGCTTCAGACGAATAAGATTCTTCGGCTATAGCAGCACCCAACCCTTGCAGCTTCCAATCCGCGGCGGGGTCTCGTCGTCCTCTCCCACATGCTGTACTGGAGGAGGCAACGCCTCGTGCCCCAATTTCACACTGGACAAGCTAACCCTGAAGTGCCCAGCGGGGATAGGATGGTTGTGGAACGTGGGTTTCAAGGGGTTAAATATCACCCCCTTTCCACGTCCACCTTCTAGCCTTTTATCAAGTAGAATATGGTGCACGGGGTTTCTTCGCCCTGCAAACACATATGTATGTGGCGTAAAACATCCGAAAGGCAACGAAAATGGAATATTCTGTATATATATGTTGGTGCAACATGTAATTACCGTGACGGCGTCGAGCTCAGCCAAAGAAGAAGGCCCACCTAGGGCGCCAGAGACTGAGGACGAGCTGCTATGAGCGGGAGCGACAGCGAGAGGAGGCCCGGTTGCATGAGCAAGTGATGGTGCGGTGCTGTTGTTGTTCATGCAGTTGCTCCCATGAAACTAGGCATCGGGAAATCATGTACCGTCTTGTCTGGATTTTCCTTCGTCCAGTTGATGATAGCTGGAACCAAGTTCGTAGAGAAATCATTTCTGCAGGCAGTTACAGCTGCATTGACTGCCTGCTGTAGCAACTCATTTTTCTCCTCGGCTGTTTTTTCCGCGTCCTCAGCAGCTTTTTTCTCGACCGCAAGCTTCACCTTCGCGTTGATGTCCGCCTGACTAAACTTCTTTTTCTGCTTCTTGGCCTCCGGGCCCTCATTGTAAAACACCTTCCACGTGGTGCCATCTCCAGCACCGTGCACACGACCATATTGCGGCCTCTAGCCCAAAGGGAGTCCCTTAAGTTCGTTCAAGGCCCGGTTGAGAGGGGTGTCCCATTTGGGCCTCATCGGAGAAGTAGGGCTTTCGGCTGCAAGCTGGTGATGCTTCTCCAGTAGTCTAATCAATTTCCTCGTGATCTGGTCCATGTAAAAAACCTTTTTCTCCTTGTCCCACTTGTAGCGGGCCCTGATGAAGTCACGCTCCAAGGGGTTGGTGAACTTCGCGAAGGGGTCTGGGAGACCCATTGCTTCACGTTCCGTGTCCTCCTTATCCCATATGGGCCTTTTACCGAGGTAGCCACGGCTTCCGAGGCGATGCTTCCCCATGTTCCTTTGCTGAAGGCTCTTGAATTTCGCAGCCTTAGCCTTGGCTTCCTCGGTACCGCAAGTGTCCTTGAACTTTCCGAACTCCTCTTTCCTAAGTGTCGGATTTTCCTCTAGAATCTTGGACAGGGGTTCCTCAGCCTCAATAGCTTGTTTTACCCTCCCTTTCCAGGAGGCCAAATCATTGCTAAACATGCCCATGGCGTGATTGTTAATCTTTTTCATCTTCGGATCATCCCACGGTTGTTCTATGTTATCATCCCGGTCGGGGAACTTGAATCTCTTGTGCAACTTCGTTAGGAGCAACTGCGTCAAATGTTATTTACTCCTTAAGTCATCGTCGTTGATGCTCGCGCATTCCCGTAGGATGCATCCTACTTGGTTCCTATAGCACTTGCAAGGTTCTTACGGCTCTAATGGCTCAAACTTGCCAGGTGCCATCTTTGTGATCACAAGTTGTCCAATCCCTAGTTTGTTAGGTTTTCGTATCCTATGCTTCTTATGCTTCCTCTTTCCGGTAGCGGCATCGGCGCCGGTACCTTCCCTGCCGGTATCTTCCCCGCTGGTACCTTCCACGCGGTCTCGGCACCGCCATCGGTGTCGGCGCCATCGGTGTCGATGTCGGCGTCAGTACCATCATCGAGGCCGGCCTGCAAACCTTGCTTAGCAGTCAAATAGTCGAGGTACTCTTGTTCACCCTCATAATCCATCTTGTCTGCATCTTGGTCAGAAGGCCCAGTTTCTTCGTTGTTCGACATGTTTCCTATGATTAAGTGTCCTTGTTTATTTCTAAAAGTATGAAAAAAATGAGAAATGACATAAAAAAGAAATCTATGTGCCAGCACTCGATATGCCAACTATCTAGCACAAATCATGCCAAAATTCGCGGCAAATTTCGGCATGACCTTTGCTAAAAAATGGACATGTCGAGCGCCTGAAATTCACCGGAACAGAAATGAATCAACATTCTGGCGTAACATAGGCCACTCGGATCATTTACCAAATGACATGTTCAAATTCCAAACATGACATGTCCAAAACATGACATATCCACATATCACATGTCCAGTTCAAATTTGCATATAAATTTAGCCTACCTAAATTTGCATTAACAAGGGATGTTGATTTGGACAATTGCTTAAATGCTGCCTTTTCTTTTAACTACAATTGCTTAACCCTAAATTCTTGTCCTATTTTAAAACCTAGCTAAATTCATAACTAAATAGATACCCTAATTAACCTACTGCCCTAACTAAAACCTAAGTAAATTAACCGAAGAACCCTAGCTAGCAGAGAGAGGCGGAGGGGGTTTACAGAGGGTGCAGGGGCGAGGAGGGGAGGAAGCAGAGGAGGGAGGCAAGGGCCGACGGGTCGGGGGCGAGCGCGTCGGGGTCAGGGGCGAGGGCCGGGTCGGTGGTGAGCGCACTGGGGTCGGGGGCGAGCGTCGGGGTCGGGGGCGAGGGCCGGGTCGGTGGCGAGCGCCGGGGTCGGGGGCGAGCGCCAGGGCGCGGCGGTGCGATGGGGGAAGAGAGAGTGGGGATTTGGGGGAAAAGAGGCGGGATGAAGCAGGGAGAGTGAGAATTTTGGGTTAAGTGGACGTGCAGTAGCGCATTTAGACAAAACGCGCTGCTACTACCTTCACTAGCTGTAGCGGTTTAGAACAAACGCGTTGCTACTACCTTCACTAGCTGTAGCGGTTTAGAACAAACGCGCTGCTACTACCTTCACTAGCTGTAGCTCTTTCTTCAGTAAACTGCTACTAGTATAACCAGTTTTCCTTTTTCTTTTCCTTTATTTTCTCCCACTTTTATTTCCCGAGAGCAGTGAACGAAGGGAAAGCGATATATATTGCATCATTTGACGGTTAAATATGTATACAAAATAGGAACATATATATTACATCATTGGACCCATGCATAATGGTGGCTAAGTGTGTATACAAAATAGGAATATATATATATATATATATATATATATATATATATATATATTACATCATTTGACCGATAACATACGGTTCCTCAGCATTGACGTTTTCGTTTTTGAGTCAGCTTCTTTCCCTTCTTGTTCATCGAAGAATAATTGAGCCCTTCATTGTGACTTTGCCTTTTCCATGGAGTATGATTTTTCTTAGGTAATGTAGTATTGGTTCTTCTTTTGACGTATACTTCATCATCACCGTCATCTTCCCTCATTGGGTTACCGTACTGATCATAGTCTTCCTCTTTGGCGACTCCATCCATTCCAATGATGTTCCTTTTGCCTCTCCTCACGACAACACGGATGGGATTGCGTGGGTCGGTTATGAAGAAGCATTGTGTCACGTGCTTAGCGTGTACCCATGGCTTGTTTTTTACGATAGCGTTCACGATAGCGCTCTTGGCGTCGGGTATAGTCATGGTAGTGAAAATCCAGTTTTCTCTTTCGACATTCTTAGCCCATCTAACACGGAACATCATCATGTTGTGCAGTCCAGAGTAGTCAAGCTCCCAGATCTCCTCGACCCTTCCATAAAATCGTTCAGTTGTGCCGTTATCGATGTCGGTCATGCATTCCATCGTCACCCCTGAGTTCTGATCATCATTGTCCATATCTTTGGCCTCCGTGTAGAACGTGTATCCGTTGATATCATATGCCTGATAGGTTACGAGGTTGGGCGAGGGGCCATGTGCTAAGGCGTATATGAGCAATCCGTCCTTAGAGCCCTCCTCTAGGGGATTAGCAATAATATGCTCTTTGAATCAATGTAGGAAAGTGGAGTTGTGCTCTTTAGTAACTTCGGCATCCGTCCTGCATACCCCCGGTCACGATACTTCTTTGAGATAATTTCTTTGTGCAGTGCCACGAAAGGATCTACCTCGTCTAGGTGTTGTAGCACTACCAAGTTTGCTATGTCAAAGTCGTTGCGTCAATCTGAGTATGCCACGTGCAGTTCCCTACGACCGTTGCAGTGACCTTCTCCTTCGAGCCTCCCATCGTGCTTGTTAACGGGCAAACCAACACTAACACCAGGCGGCTGGTCTGCGCCATATAGAAAATTCTCACAGAAAGAGATGCACTCTTGTGTCACATAGCCCTGGACGATGCTTCCATCTGGACGGGACATGTTACGAACGAATCCTTTGATGATCCCATTCATCCTCTCAAACGGCATCATGTTGTGCAGGAATGACGGCCCCAGGTCTATTATGTCATCCACAATATGGACACACAGATGCACCATCGTGTCAAAGAATGCGGGCGGGAAGTACATCTCAAGCTCATTCAGTATCACAATGATCTCTTCCTGTAGCCTTCGGAGCTGCTTCACACTGATCGACTTTCGAGAGATGACGTCGAAAAAGTTGCAGAGACCAATAAGCGTGTCACGGACGTGATTGTCCATTATCCCTCTAAGGGCAACAGGTAGTATCTGCGTCATCATCACATGACAGTCATGGGACTTCATCCCGCTGAACCCTTTCTTGTCCGTGTCTAGATATCTGCTTATCTTGCCACAGTAACCGGAGCTAACTTTGACTCCGGTAAGGCACTTAAAGAATTGATCGATCTCGGCCTGACTTAAGGTGAAGCAAGAAGGGGGGAAATAATCCTCTTTCTTTATTTTCTTGCCCTTCTTCTCCCGTGCCTCTGTCTCCGTCTCTGTCTCGTCTGACATTTTACGGGGCGGCATGTGCAGATCTTCCCTGATTTCCAAATCTTGCAAGTCTTTTCTTGCCTTCGGCCATCCTTGGTCTTATCTGGCATGTTCATCAGTGTTCCAAGCAAGCTCTCAAGGAAATTCTTACAGATATGCATTTGATCAAGGCAATGAGGTGTATCGAGTTTGTGCCAGTACTCCAAGTCCTAGAACACAGACCTTGTCTTCCATACCTTCAGCAGCGGCTTCGGCGCCTTTCTCATCGTCTCTCCCGGCGCGGGGCACTCCTTCCAGTTTTTCAACAGCTCATCGATTTCGGCACCGCTCCGCTTACATGGAGGCCCTCGATGCTCAGCATGACCATTGAATAGATCTCCATGGTTTCTCCACGGGTCATCCTGTTCGAGCCATCTTCGATGCCCCATGTACACTATTTTCCTAGACCTGCAATCTTTCCTTGGCGTTAGCTGCTGAGACATCGTATCATCCATGCACCGCGTGCATCCGCAATATCCATGGCACACATGGCCTGCCACATATCCATAACCGAGATAGTCATGCGCTGTCGTGATCAGCGCGGCTCTCATGTTGAAATACTCGCCTTTGCTGGCATCCCATGTCTGGGTCGGTGTTTTCCATAACGTGTATAACTCCTCTTGAAGTAGCCCCAGATACAAATTAATATTATTTCCTGGTTGTTTTGGCCCTTGAATAAGCATGCTCATGTGAATGTACTTAGATTTCATGCACAACCAGGGGGGAGGTTGTACATCCATACAAACACGGGCCATGTGCTATGGTTGGTGTTCTGGTTGCCAAACGGATTCATGCCATCAGTACATGTGCTGAGCACGATGTTCCTTGCATCACATTCAAAATACCGATAGAAGTTGTTCAACGCTCTCCACTGGCTTCCATCCTTGACGTGTCTCAGCTTCGGATCATCTCCATCGTCGGGCTTCTTCCTATCCGCGTGCCAGTGCATTAGCTTTGCTTCCTTGGGATCTACAAAATACCTCTGGAGACGGGGAGTGATCGGTAAGTACCATACAACTTTCTGGTGACATTTCTTCCCGGCCTTCTTGTATCGAGAAGCATTGCACACCGGGCAGCTTGTTTTTTCCGTGTGCTCCTTCCGATAAATTATGCAATCGTTGATGCATGCATGGTATCTAACGTGTGGCAGATCCAGAGGGCACACGATCTTCTTGGCCTCATCAACACTACTAGGACATAGATTACCCGCGGGAAGAACATCCTTTAGGTACTTGAGATGCTCATCAAGGCTAGTGTCAGTCCATTTGTTTTTAGCCTTCGTCTTCAGAAGTTGGAGCGTGAAACTCAAGCGGGTCACCTCAGGATTGCAACCATCATACAATGGAGTGTTCGAGTCTACCACCAGTTGCTCCAGCTTAGCCTCCTCTCTAGAAGCAGCTCTCTCAGTACTCGTCTCCTTGCGAAGCAATGCCCGAACATGAGGGTCCCGCACGATTGAACTTAGTACCGACGAACACTGCTGCGTGGAGTCCATGTCGTTCTCTCCGCCGCCATGTTCGGCCCCTTCTCCTCCGCCATGTCCGGCCCCTTCTCTGCCGCCATGTCCGGCCTCTTCCCCACCGCCATTATCGATCATCTCTTTGTCTTGCCCCGTGTCATCATTGCCTGCCCCGTCGGCATCCTCAACATCGTCATCCTCATCTTCAATTATCCACCGAGTATAGCCATCCATGAAACCAGTCATGAGCAGGTGCGCTTCGACACGACCATCGTCATGGGGTCGAGCCAAACTATTCCTTTGCATTTTCGACACGGACATAAAACCTCTGTCCGGTTATTTTCTTTCATGTACTGCACCACCGACCGCAACCACCTGTCCACCATCGTTCCACTGACCATCGTCAACTCTGCATGGTAATAATAATCAAATTGATTATAAAAATGCGTGCATGCATCAAAGTCATACAAAAATTCGTCATGACCTTCCTTAAAAATAGGGCATATATAGATCTAGAGTTTGCTCGGAATTCGCCGAAACGGAAATAAATCGACATTTCGGCAAAACATAGGCAACTCAACAAAGCACAATTTGGCGTCAACTCATGCCACACACACACTTTCCATAAACATATCACACACACATAAATATATTTCCATTTTGCAAAAGCATGAAATTTTAATCACCTCTATCTCGAGATCGAGCACACGGTGGAGATGATGATATAGGGAGATCAAAAGTGCACAAAGCTCTTCTTGACAAAGATAGATCTAGTTAGGGGCAAATAGGTCACTTAACTAAATGCTACATCTACCTAGCTACCTAATTTGGGAAGAGACAACTTCAACTAGTGGAGGGGGAAGCAAAAAGAGAAAGGATATGCATTAATGGAGGTGGTGTAGTTAGGTAGGAGTAATGAAGAGAAAGAAAGGTAGGTAGAAGAGGGAGAGTAATGGGGGAGAAGTGTTGAGGAAGAAGAAGAGTGAGAATGGGAGGTAGGGGAAAGGGAAGACAGGAGGGGGGAAGGTGGGGAAAAGGTGGTGGGGTTGTGCGGATTAGCAGTAGCGCGGGACGTAAAACGCGCTGCTGATAAGAAAGTAGCAGCAGCGCGCTTTCGGTGGAAGCGCTACTGCTAACCGGGACAAAAAGTGTGTCCAATTTGAAAATTAGCAGCAGCGACCTCGGAAAAACCGCGCTACTACTACAGCTTTAGCAGTAGCGCGGCTAGCGGTACCGCGCTGCTGCTAAATGGAGTTTGGGGGGCACTGTCGGTCGATATTTGTAGCAGCGCGGGTTACACAGAGCGTGCTACTGCTAAACACTTGTCAGTAGCGGGTTTTCCACACCAGCGCTACTTCTAATTAGCAACAGCGCTCCTTTTTGAGTCGCGCTGCTGCTAAGATTCTGTGTATAGGGTTTTCCCTAGTAGTGTCAATTATATTGTGTTCAAGAAATAGATGTGTCCACAACACACTATCGTCATTGTCCAATTGTGTGGGTCAAAACAATGGACGTCGTATGCTTAATGCCACGGCACCTGCATCTGGGCGTTGCCACTTGCATTACTGGAAATAACTGACAATTCTCCTGAGAATCTCACTGTATTTGGAAAACATCGTGTGACAAGTAAGCAAGCATATTCCATGGTCTGCTACATGGAGTTATTACAGGTGCAGTACATACAAACACATGGGTTACTAACAGAATGGCAAAGATTTAGGGCAACCAAAGTTAACAAACGATATCTCTCAGGTCTCAATACAGAAACCGAAGTTGTGGGATTTGTAACCAAACATCAAATGAGAAGGAAAGCTTATAACTCACCTATCGAGTAGACCTATTATTGGAACCAACATGGTCAGAATCGAGCCTAACCCGAACCCAACAGAACCATCCAAAGGCTATAGCAATGTCTAGTCCAGCACCTGCAAGAACACACCAATGCAACAAATCAAATCAAAGAGCAGCAAAATGTAAATTGAAAATGACAAAAAGGGAAAAGGCACGAAAAATTGGTCAAACCACGGAATCCTCCTCGGTCTTCTCTGCCAAACAGCGGTTCCTTCTAGGGGGAGGACAACGGCGACGGCTCCACGCTCCTCCTGGCCAGTGTTGTTAGAATAAATCTGAGCCCCTCAAAAAAAATCTGAGCCATACCGTTGATCATCCGAGGACCAAGCAATCAAACAAGGCACGACATCGAGATTTGTTAATGACGTTCATCGATATGGCTACATCCCCGGGGCCTGATTATGGGTGCTCCTCCCCATGACATCGCTACAATGCCGCTCTCGGTCGTCCTAGACGCCGGCACATGTCGTTGGTTTCTCGTGCATTCATGTGTTGTTATGTTGTCATTGGTTATACCATGTGCCTACCCCCACTATATATGTGGGGCCTAGGATACAAGTGTCCTAAATAGGACACAACTCCATATCATGTAAACACAATACAATTACAATTCCAACTATAACCTACCTTGTACACTACATTCGACACAAACTCAACAAAGTCCATCTTGGGGAATATTATGCCTCACCTTGAATTTGTCCATGCGTCAAACGTCTATGTACTCTGGACTTGTGTTGTCTTCTTCGTAACTTACTGAGAGCTACTCGACAAGTCTTCCCTAGACCTACTGCCACCATGAGACCCCGTTGCTACTCCCGCAACTCCAGTCTTCGTTACTCCACCTGCAATAGTGATCCCTTGTAACTTGTAAAGATGTGAAGCCGTCCTCGCTCCAATCATAACGGTCACCTCATCTTCCATGATTTTCATGGTCTTCCTATCCTGATCACAACGGAATATCATTACCACCATCATGAAGGACTCCAAGCAAAATTAGATTCCTCCATAGTCTCGGCACATGTCTGAATCCCCGAAGCATTCGTTCAACTCCGGCAAACATCTTGATTTTGATGTAACCTACTCCAGGAACACGATAACATGTGTCATCACCCACATAGGCTAAACCAAACTCACCAGACTTGTACAAAGAGAACCACTCCCTGTTGGGTGTTGCATGAAAAGAGCAAGCTGAATCCAACATCCACGCTTCACCTTTGGTTGACCTCCAGTCTGATACTATGATGACATCACTACTGATGTCTGAGTCATCACCATGAGTTGCCACATTAGCACTTGCCCCACCATTGAGTTCTGGACAGTACTTTCTCATATGTCCCCACTGCTTACACTTGTGAAATTGTATTTCCTTTTTCTTTTGCTTGTTCTTCCCTGCCTCATATCCCTTTCACCACTCTTCACCCTTGACTAACAAACCTTCACCATGAGAGACTTCCACCGTGTTCTTCTTTCCCATATCATAAGATAACAAATGCCACGGCAATATCCTTATTCTTGACGGTCTCCTTGTCATGCGTCAAAGGAGTGAACAAATGGTCATAGGATGATGGCAATGAACAAAGAAACAAAATTGCCCTATCATCATCGACAACCATCGCACCCAAGCGTGCTAGATCCATCACGACTTGATTGAAGGTGTTCATATACTCTACAAGATATGACCCATTTTGCATCTTTAGCCCATGCAACTTTTGCTTTAGATACAACTTGGTCGTCACAGTCTTGGACATAAACTGACTTGCCAGCTTCTCCCAGATCTTGTTCGATGAATTATCATCCATCACATGATAAATAACCTGGTCTGACAGACACAACCGTATAGTCTCGGCTGCTTTCATCTGTAACTCCTCCCAGTCCTCAGCCTCTGATACGTCTCCAATGTATCTATAATTTATGAAGTATTCATGCCATGTTTGCAACAATTTTATATGGTTTTGGTGTGATATTATTAGAACTAACCCCGACTGGCGCTATTTTCAGCAGAACTACTGTGGTGTCAATTTTTTGCAGAAATAAAAGTTCTCGGAATGGGCTGAAAATTTACGGTGATTTTTATGGACCAGAAGAGACCCCCGAAGCACCGGAGTTGTACCCGGAGGTAATCGAGGAGGCAAGAATCCAGGGGGCGCACCCTACCCTCCAGGGCGCTAGCTCCAGGCTTGTGGACCCCTCGGCACCCCCTTGACGTGAGACCGACGCCAAAACTTCTTATAAATACCAAAAAACCCGAAAAGAACCCTAGATCGGAAGTTCCGCCGTCGCAAGCCTCTGTAGCCATGAAAAACCAATCGGGAGCCCGTTCCGGCACCCTGCCAAAGGGGGAAACCATCACCGGAGGCCATCTTCGTCATCCCGTCAGTCTCCATGACGAGGATAGAGTAGTTCACCCTCGGGACTGGGGGTATGTACCAGTAGGTATGTCTTTGATCTCTCTCTCTCTCTCTCTCTCTCTCTATCGTGTTCTTGATTTGGCATGATCTTGATGTACCGCGTGCTTTTTTACTATAGTTGTATCATATGGTGTTTCTTCCCCTCTACCTTCTTGTGATGAATTGAGTCTTGCCCTTTGAGGTCTAGTTATGTTGGATCAAGTAATGGATTTGAGAACACTTGATGTATGTCTTGGGATGGGATATATGTGGTGACAATGGGATGTTCTATTGATTCAATTGATGTATGTTTTGGCAATCAACTCAGGATTCCCGTGGTGGCATTGGGGTAATCTATGCATAGGGGTTGATGCATGTCTTCGTCCTACGTTCTCCGATAGAAACTTTGGAGTGATTCTTTGTCGCACTTTGAGGGATTATCATATGATTTAATTATGTTTTCATTGTTGAGAGAATTTGCACTAGTGAAAGTATGAACCCTAGGCCTTGTTTTCAAGCATTGCAATACCGTTTTCACTCACTTTTGTTACTAGTTACCTTGTTGTTTTTAAATTTTCAGATTACAAAAACCTATATCTACTATCCATATTACACTTGTATTACTATCTCTTCGCCGAATTAGTGCACCTATACAATTTACCATTGTATTGGGTGTGTTGGGGACACAAGAGACTTTTTGTTATTTGGTTGCAGAGTTGTTTGAGAGAGGCCATCTTCATCCTATGCCTTCCACGGATTGATAAACTTTAGGTCATCCACTTGAAGGAAAATTGCTACTCTCCTACAAAACTCTGTGCTTGGAGGCCCAACACGAGTCTACGAGAAGAAATGTTGCATAGTAGACATCAGCCTCCATCTTAGCTGGCTTGGCTTCCTGCAACAACGCCTTCAAGCATCCCTGATGTGCCAACAAATCTTTCACCCTTGTCTGCCATACTTATAACTGCCCAGTTTAGCGATAAATCCTACATTTTAGTTTTTTGCTAGGTGTTCGATATGCACTTCTAATTTCTTATAAGTGTGGATAACTTCTTGATAGCTAAATCTGCCCATATTCTATGTGCTTTTCCGCGAGGTAGACTAAATTGGCATCTTGAGGATTCATGCTTCATGTTTCATACAAGTGATCCAATCACAGCTTCATCTGTTGCACTCTTACATATGTATTCTGCTATAGAATATAAATAGTACTCTTCCTTGGAGTTGAATCCGTGTAGCATGATTTTTGGTATGTGAGGATGATTTAACTGCAGCCTTATTGTTTTTCCTAATTTCTGTAGGTATGGGAGGTTGATTTAATATTCACATATATGTTAAAATTTTGACACCGAAGAACCAGCAGCGGAGTTATATGAAATTTCTCCCGAGAGCTATACTACCATTCTTTTTAGTATTGACTAATTCCTATGAGTTGCCCCAAAATTTATCCCAAGAGCTATACTACATGTATGCTTAACTTGGATGATTTATTATGATTCTAATGAGATCATTGGTCCTCATTAAAATAGCAGCATGAAATAACCCTGCATATATTTGTTGGATTTTAAATTGAACCTTTCAACTCAACTGAATTTTTTTAATTTCTATAGTATTTACTGACTTCTACATCCTGTTTTGCACACTATGGGGAATGATTGTAGGTATTTATGAAGTAGTCCCCATTCGATGGACTGGCTGGAAATCGAGACGCATGATTGTATTTACGCTCTTGGCAATTTAGAACGTCAATATCTTCGGGATGCCTTGCAGTATTTTAGAAAATAATAATTTTAGGGACATTTTATATTGCCTCATTTTGAATTAGGCTTATTGTGCTACTGATGAGACTTGAAAGTTCTCACATTGTGCTAAGGCCCACCCTCACATTTCGGTTTATTCACCCTCAAATTTCTATAATGGGAGCTTAAATGCATTATTTTCTTTTGTTTTGCCATGAAAGGAAAAGAGAAAGAGAAAAGGTAGTAGGTTGTCCAGACTTGTCCTGACCTAATTCCCTTCCCACATATGGTCTAGGTTGGAGGTTTGCGAATAGCCCGGACATATGACAACAATTGGGGGATCCAATTAGGTGGTGTTATGGACTTCTCTTCTCCTTAATTCAACTGTATATTTTTCAAGTTTGCTAACATGGAAAAAAATGTTGTAAAACTTGTGACCACATATTCTCTAGGCAAAGTTTTAGCCTTGTTATTCACAATTGATGTTGCTCGTGATTCACCCTTACATTTGAGCTTAAAGTCTTCGATTGGATTATGTTTGGCCCCTAAATACCCCCTCAAATGATACAGACTTCTAGGCGTCGTTTTTTCTACAAGCGAAAGTCACGCTGCGGCCGGTATTACACACCTGTATACTGAATCCGGATGAACAATCTTACACCAACTCCGACTGGGCCCTGAGTGTCTGTTGAATTAGGCTTTTTCTTTAGTTGACACTTGACAGTGGAATAGGAGGTTGCTTTCTTCCCTTTTATGCCACAGTTTATACTACAACACACACATTTCCTTTTGAGTATTATGTGAGTTCCTTTTGAGCCGATGCACAAAATCTGAAGTTACACAACTCAAACCAAACTGAAGAAAATCATCAATGATTCTTTGTACCACCATCTTTATTTTGTGCATCAGATATGATGCATTTTTTGTACCACCTTTTTTTTTGTGCATCAGATATGGTAAGTCTTTCTATGTATATGGTTGAGTTATTATATTTATCAAAATACAATGCAAACGAAATGGATTTCAGTTATTTTTTCAACTGTGTTATCGACTACCTTTTCTGTCCATGTAAAATTTGCCAGGAAACTAGTATAAAATTTAAAAAGCCTATGGTAACGCATGAGCAGTCTACTAGTATGTATTATCTGCAAGGTATTCTCTCTAAATTTGCTCCGATCAGATCTCGCTTCCCTATTGTCCCACAGGGCGACACCGGAGTGGAAGCCCTAGCACTGTCAAGGACACACCCCGGTGGCTCCCCTGCCGCCGCTACCATCGGCGTGGCCACGGTGGTGTTAGGCCCCGGTGTCGAAGGTGATGTGGATCGAAAAGTTGCGGCGGCAACTCCCTGGGGTAGCTGGGGCGGCGTCAACGGAATTAGCTGGGCACGGTGTTCATGGCGGCAACCCTGGTCATGGGGCGCTTGCGGCCTCCACCCTAGTCATCTTCCCGTGAGGGGGCTGATCGTGGCGGGTGGAGAAGGTGGGTTGGCAAATTCCGGGGCAGTGGATCTAGCGGCAACCTGCTCGTCTGCACGATGGCAGGCGGGCATGGCTGGCCATGGGACGGCGTGCAAGGGATTCGGGACCTAGTGCCCGGATCTAACAGTCGCGACAACGGTTGTCGTTGTATGGGAAACGACATCAGCTGGCGTGGAGGTGGGTACTCCATGTAGCACCCAGAATCGGGGCGGCAGCCCTTCTTCTTCTATGACTATGGACTTCGGGGTCGTGAGGGCGACTCAAAGTCTGGATGTCGAGGTGGTGATGGCCTTTCTGAGGCTGGTGGTGGTATGGGACATCCCCTCCATCAACAGACTGGGTTCGATGCGGCTCGGCAGGTGACACATGCCTCTCTTTCGGAGTTGTTGGGTAGTGCCTGTCACCGGCATGTGAAGCCAACAGCGGAAGCTATGCGCGACGTCTTATGCGGAGATGTCAAGTCATGCCTGCTATAGCCAAGAGCTGCACGGTGTCACTTGCGGAGGTGTCAAGTTTTGTCTGTTGTTGTTGGATTGAAGGTGGTGCGTCAGTAGCGGGAGGGAAGCAGTATGGGACGTCCTTGTCTTTTGTTGTCTTCTCCAGAGGTATCCGACTATTGAGGTGTCGGTACTAGGATAAGGGTGGATGGTATAAAAGCCTTGAGTGACGAGTTTATGCACTTAGGTGGAAACACAAGATCTTTCATCGGGCTATGTCGACGTGCGCACGTGTCATGTCCTTGAGGATGAGAATCCGCAGTTCAAACTTGGTGGACTCGCCATCATCGGCGCACGTGCGGTGATTCCTTCTTGAAGGCATAGCTTAGGAGTTGTGTACTTTTCGTTTTTGATGTGTCTTGTAACATAGGGTTAGTGGCTATCTGGTGGAGTACACTATCGCGAGGCATGCAGCCTCAGGTTTTTCTTCCTCTTTTTTCTGTGTCGATATTGTTCGGCTACTGGATTTGCATAATATGGTTGTGTGCATCAAGAGATGCAGAGGCCGGGGGTATTCCTCCTTTTTGGAAAAAAGATCCTCTGTAAATTACCTTAAATTAATGCATAGGAGAAGGGCACAATTAATTATTGGTGATTTCCATGCATATTAGGTGAAGTTGGTTTAAGAAAATGTGCTTAGTTCACTAGTGATTCGTCAGATCAACACACTTGCATCTGGACATCTCATACTAGATTCTCAAGTCCATACAAAACCATGCAAACTTAAAAACCTACGTACTACATAGCTACTCCTTGTCAGAGATGTCGACAATCTCCGTGCCCGGCTCCGGGTACATGGGCGGCGGCTGTCGCTTCGGTGCCTCCGGCTGCTCCGCCATGGACTCCTCCTCCTATATCTCCTTGTCGAGTTCGGTGAAGAGCGTGTCGGTCGCCGCCTGCTCCTGACAGAGGAACTGTCAGTTGGCCTTGATGACCCACAGGTGTAGGGGATCTATCATAGTCCTTTCGATAAGTAATAGTGTCGAACCCAACGAGGAGCAGAAGGAAATGACAAGCGGTTTTCAGTAAGGTATTCTCTGCAAGCACTAAAATTATAGATAACATATAGTTTTGTGATGAGATAATTTGTAACGGGTAACAAGCAATGAAAGTAAATAAGGTGCGGCAAGGTGGCCCAATCCTTTTTGTAGCAAAGGAGAAGCCTGGACAAGTTCTTATATGAGAAAATCGCTCCTTAGGACACATGGGAATTATCGTCAAGCTAGTTTTCATCCGCTCATATGATTCGCGTTCGTTACTTTGATAATTTTGTATGTGAGTGGACCGGTTCTTGGGTACTTCCCTTTCTTGGACAAGCATCCCACTTATGATTAACCCCTATTGCAAGCATCCGCAACTACAAAAGAAGTATTAAGGTAAACCTAACCATAGCGTGAAACATATGGATCCAAATCAGCCCCTTACAAAGCAACTCATAAACTAGGGTTTAAGCTTCTGTCACTCTAGCAACCAATCATCTACTTATTACTTCCCAATGCCTTCCTCTAGGCCCAAATAATGGTGAAGTGTTATGTAGTCGATGTTCACATAAAACCACTAGAGGAGATACAACATATACATCTCATCAAAATGTCGAACGAATACCAAATTCACATGACTACTTATAGCAAGACTTCTCCCATGTCCTCAGGAACAAACGTAACTACTCACAAATCATATTCATGTTCATAATCAGAGGGGTATTGATATGCATTAAGGATCTGAACATATGATCTTCCACCAAATAAACCAACTAGCATCAACTACAAGGAGTAATCAACACTACTAGCAACCCACAGGTACCAATCTGAGGTTTTGGTACAAAGATTGGATACAAGAGATGAACTAGGGTTTGAGAGGAGATGGTGCTGGTGAAGATGTTGATGGAGATTGACCCCCTCCCGATGAGAGGATCATTGGTGATGATGATGATGATGATTTCCCCCTCCTGGAGGGAAGTTTCCCTGGCAGAAGAACTCCGCCGGAGCCCTAGATTGGTTCCGCCAAGGTTTTGCCTCGTGGCGGCGGAGTTTCGTCCCGTAAGCTTGCTTATGATTTTTTTTCAAGGTAAAATACTTCATATAGCAGAAGATGGCCACCGGAGGGCTGTCAGGGGGCCCACGAGGCAGGGGGCGCGCCCTAGGGGGGGCACGCCCCCCACCCTCGTGGACAGGGTGTGGGCCCCCTGACATTGATTCTTTTGCCAGTATTTTTTATTAATTCCAAAAATTACTTTCATTGAGCTTCAGGACTTTTGGAGTTGTATAGAATAGGTCTTCAATATTTTCTCCTTTTCTAGCCCAGAATCCTAGCTGCCGGCATTCTCCCTCTTTATGTAAACCTTGTAAAATAAGAGAGAGTAGGCATAAGTATTGTGATATAACGTGTAACAACATCCCATAATGCAATAAATATCGATATAAAACATGATGCAAAATGGACGTATCAACTCCCCCAAGCTTAGACCTCGCTTGTCCTCAAGAGGAAGACGATATCGACAAATATGTCCACATGGTTAGAGATAGAGGTGTCAATAAAAGAAAATACGGACATGAGTACATCATGATCATTCTTATAACAGCAACATATATATATATATATATATATATATATATATATTGTCATAGGATTTCTTATGCTCAAGTAACAATCTATTCACAATGTCAAGTATGAATCATAAACTTCATTGAAAACTAACAAACTATAATCTTGGTCATTGAAGCAATTGCAATTTATCATAACATCGGAAAGAGTCAATATAAGAGCTTTTCGGCAAGTCCACACACTCAACTATCATTTAGTCTTTCATAATTGCTAACACTCACGCAATACTTATGGGTATGAAGTTTTAATCGGACACAGAGAAAGATAGGGGCTTATAGTGTTGCCTCCCAACCTTTTACCTCAAGGGTAATGTCAACAATAATAGTTCATGTTAACTTACATCCAATTGTATATATATATCAAGATCTTTCCAACACAAGGTGCTTGCCAAAGGATAAAATATAAAAAGGAAAGGTGAAGATCACCATGACTCTTGCATAATGTATAAGAAAAAATAAAAGATAGGCCCTTCGCAAAGGGACGCAGAGGTTATCATGTGCTTTTATGGTTGGATGCACAAAATCTTAATGCAAAAGAACTTCACTTTATATTGCCACTTGTGATAGTGACCTTTATTATGCAGTCCGTCGCTTTTATTACTTCCATATCACAAGATCGTATAAAGCTTATTTTCCCCGCACTAATAAGTCATACATATTTAGAGAGCAATTTTTATTGCGTGCAACATGACAAATTACTTGAAGGATCTTACTCAATCCATAGGTAGGTATGGTGGACTCTGATGGCAAAACTGGTTTAAGGGTATTTCGGAATCACAAGTAATTTCTACTTGGTGCAAGGAATTTGGCTAGAATGAGAGGGAAAGGCAAGCTCACATGTTGGATGATCCATGACAATATACTTTATTTAAGATATAAGAAAACATAACCCATTACGTTGTCTTCCTTGTCCAACGCCAACCCTTTAGCATGTCATATTTTAATGAGTGCTCACAATCATAAAAGATGTCCAAGATAGTATATTTATATGTGAAAACCTCTCTTTCTTTGTCACTCCCTATTAATTGCAACAATGACCAAAACTATGTTTGCCAACTCCCAACAACTTTTATTCATCCTACTCTTTATATGTGAAGTCATCACTCTTCATAAGATCAATATGATCTCTTTATTTCTTTCTACTATTTCTTTTCTTCTAATTCGCTCAAGATCATAGCAAAACAGCAAAGCCCTTGACTCAACACTAATCTTTATTATATATAGCTCACGGACTTGATTACATAGAGGAATCCTAAAGCAAAACTCAAAACTAAATCATACCAAAGCTTTATTCTACTAGATCAGGATATTTCTAAAAGGATCGAACTAAGTAAAACGATAAAGATAGGAGTGTGATGGTGATACGATACCAGGGCACCTCCCCCAAGCTTGGTAGTTGCCAAGGGGAGTGCCCATACCCATGTGATTATGTCTCCTTTGCTGGTGAAGAATGTGGTGTTGTTGATGATGTAGGCTTGTCATACATCTTCCAAGGCATGGGCTCGCCATCATAGAAGGATGATCGAGTCTCTGGGATCCTCAAATCTGCAGCCAAACTAATCCTATTGAATCTTTATTCATACTCACAGTTTTGGTTTTGCAGGTCGTAGATCTGGGCTTGGAGGTGCACGATTTTCTCCTGAAGCTTGAAGATGGTATCCCCAATGTCCTTGGCATCCAGCTTGTGTTTGTTGGTGAACTCCGCGATCATCATATGGTTGGCGTTGAGTCCGCGTTCCACCATCCCTTGGCACTTGAAAACTTGTTGTTCCATTGCTTCAAGCCTTGTCTCCATGCTTCTGGTCCTCGTTGGTGGTCTCTCTAGGTCCTTCCCTCTTCAGCTCCACCTTCATCGGCCAAGCATCATTGCCTTCATTGTTCAAGCAGGGTGACGACAAGATGCCTAGCCTTGACAAATCTGACAGAAAACAGCTCGAAACTAAGACAGAGGATATTTGCGTGATACGGTGGTCAAAACCTTCAGGAGATTATGTAATGAATTTTTACCGGCCAAAAGAAGTATCATGCAAGAAAACGGAGTCTGGAGAGCACACGAGGTGCCCATGAGGCAGGGGGGCGCACCCAGGGGGGTAGGGCGCTCCCTCCACCCTCGTGGACACCTCGTGTCCTTCAGATACTACTTCTTATTTTCCTATTTTCTTAAATATTCAAAGACGGAGAAAACTGTTGTTAGAATTGATTTTGAGTCAATTTACTTACCGTACCACGTACCTATTCCTTTTCGGAGTCTGGAACGTTCTGGAAAGTGTCCCTTATGTATTCCTCTGGGGTTACGGTTTCAATAACATTAGTTTCAACATTTATTGGATTACCTGAGATATAATGTTTGATCCTTTGACCGTTCACCACCTTCGGATTTGTGCCTTCGAAATTGTTGATTTTTATGGCACCGGAACGATAGACTTCCTCGATAATGTAAGGGCCTTCCCATTTAGAGAGAAGTTTTCCTGCAAAAAATCTTAAATGAGATTTGAAAAGCAACACATAATCACCTACATTAAACTCACGCTTTTGTATCCTTTTGCCATGCCATCTTTTAACCTTTTCCTTAAACAATTTGGCATTTTCATAGGTTTGAGTTCTCCATTCATCAAGTGAGCTAATGTCCAATAACCTCTTCTCATCGGCAAGTTTGAAATCATAATTGAGCTCTTTAATAGCCCAATATGCCTTATGTTCTAGTTCAGGAGGTAAATGACATGCTTTTCCGTAAACCATTTTATATGGAGACATACCCATAGGATTTTTATATGCAGTTCTGTAAGCCCATAATGCATCATCAAGTTTCTTGCACCAATTCTTTCTAGATCTATTAACAGTCTTTTGGAAAATTAATTTTAAGCTCTTTGTTACTCAGCTCTACTTGGCCACTAGATTGTGGGTGATAAGGAGATGCATTTCTATGATTAACATCATACTTAGCAAGCATTTTACGAAAAGCACCATGAATAAAATGTGAACCACCATCAGTCATTAAGTATCTAGGGACTCTAAACCTCAGAAAAATAACTTCTTTAAGCATCTTAATAGAGGTGTTATGATTAGTAGTACTAGTTGGAATAGCTTCTACCCACTTAGTAACGTAATCAACAGCAACTAAAATGTGTGTATACCCATTGGAGGAAGGAAATGGTCCCATATAATCAAAGCCCCAAACATCAAATGGTTCAATAACAAGAGAATAATTCATAGGCATTTCTTGACGTCTACTAATGTTACCAATTCTTTGACATTCATCACAATATATACAAGACAAACTTACGGGCATTCTTGAAGAGAGTAGGCCAATAAAAACCAGATTGCAATACCTTATGTGCAGTTCTATTTCCAGCATGGTGTCCTCCATATGCCTCGGAGTGACACTTGCGTAGGATTTGTTCCTGTTCATGCTCAGGTACACAACATCTAATAACACCATCTACTCCTTCTTTATAAAGGTGTGGGTCATCCCAGAAGTAATGTCTTAAATCATAGAAAAACTTTTTCTTTTGCTGATATGTGAAACTAGGTGGTATGAATTTAGCAAAAATATAATTGGCATAACCAGCATACCAAGGAGCAGTACGAGAAGCATTTATGACAGCTAATTGTTCATCAGGAAAGCTATCATCAATAGGTAGTGGGTCATCAAGAACATTCTCTAACCTAGACAAGTTGTCTGCAATGGGGTTCTCAGCTCCCTTTCTATCAATAATATGTAAATCAAATTCTTGTAGCAAGAGAACCCATCTAATAAGTCTAGGTTTAGCATCTTTCTTTTCCATAAGAAATTTAATAGCAGCATGATCAGTGTGAATAGTTACTTTAGAATCAACAATATAAGGTCTGAACTTATCACAAGCAAATACAACTGCTAAAAATTATTTTTCAGTAGTAGCATAATTTCTCTGGGCAGTATCTAGAATTTTACTAGCATATTGAATAACATTTAGTTTATTATCAACTCTTTGTCCTAGAATAGCACCTACAGCATAATCACTAGCATCACACATAATTTCAAAGGGTAAATTCCAATCAGGTGGCTAAACAATAGGTGCAGAAATCAAAGCTTTCTTAAGTATTTCAAATGCTTCTACACAATCATCATCGAAGACCAAAGGAATATCTTTTTGTAATAGAATAGTCAGAGGCCTAGAAATTTTAGAAAAGTACTTAATGAACCTCCTATAAAAACCGGCATGACCAAGGAAACTTCTTATACCTTCGATGTCCTTGGGACCCGGCATCTTTTCAATTGCATCAACTTTAGCTTTATCAACTTCAATACCTTTTTCAGAAATTTTATGCCCCAAGACAATGCCTTCATTAACCATAAAGTGGCACTTCTCCCAATTCAAAACAAGACTAGTATCTTCGCATCTCTGCAAAACTTGTTCAAGGTTGCTCAAGCAATCATCAAAAGAGGATCCATAAACGGAGAAATCATCCATGAATACCTCACAAATCTTTTCACAAAAGTCAGAGAATATAGCCATCATGCATCTTTGAAAAGCAGCAGGTGCATTACATAAACCAAAGGCATACGTCTATAAGAAAAAGTACCGAAAGGGCAAGTAAAAGTGGTCTTTTCTTGATCCTCCGCTGACACAGGTATTTGAGAGAAATCAAAGTAACCATCTAGAAAGAAAAAATGTGTATGTTTGGATAGTATTTCTAGCATTTCATCAATAAAAGGTAAAGGGTAATGATATTTTTTAGTAGCTTTATTTAATTTGCGGAAATCAATTACCATCCTATAACCTGTAATAATTCTTTGCGGGATCAATTCATCTTTATCATTAGGAACAACAGTAATACCTCCCTTCTTAGGGACCCAATGAACAGGACTTCCCCACTAGTTATCAGCAACGGGATAAATTATACCTGCCTCTAGGAGCTTTAGTATTTCCTTTCTTACCACTTCCTTCATCTTAGGATTTAACCGTCATTGGTGATCAATAACTGGTTTGGCGTCTTCTTCCAATTTTATTTTGTGTTGGCATAGAGTGGGACTAATGCCCTTAAGATCATCAAGAGTATATCCAATAGAAGCACGGTGCTTCTTCAGAGTTTTCAATAATCTTTCCTCTTCCTGCTCTGAAAGGTTATCACTAATAATAACAGGATATATCTTCTTTTCATTGAGATACGCATATTTAAGAGTATCAGGTAATGGTTTAAGCTCAAACACGGGATCACCCTTGGGTGGTGGAGGATCCCCTAGGATTTCAACTGGCAAGTTGTGTTTTAAAATTGGCCACTGTTTAAAGAATACTTCATCTATTTCCCTTCTTTCATTCATGAACATATCATTTTCATGGTCTAGCAAATATTGTTCTAAAGGATTATTAGGAGGCATGGCAATAGAAGCAAGACCAATAATTTCATCCTTACTAGGCAGTTCTTTATCATAGGTATGAGGACGTCTAACTTGTTTTTGCAGCAATTGCTTTGTGATGTGATATGGCCAAAAAGTTGTGATGAATAATGAATGATATATTGTGATGTATGAGATCATGTTCTTGTAATAGGAATCACGACTTGCATGTCGATGAGTATGACAACCGGCAGGAGCCATAGGAGTTGTCTTAATTATTGTATGACCTGCGTGTCAATGATTTAACGCCATGTAATTACTTTACTTTATTGCTAAACCGTTAGCCATAGTAGTAGAAGTAATAGTTGGCAAGCAACTTCATGGAGACACGATGATGGAGATCATGATGATGGAGATCATGGTGTCATGCCGGTGACGAAGATGATCATGGAGCCCCGAAGATGGAGATCAAAGGAGCTATATGATATTGGCCATATCATGTCACTACTATATAATTGCATGTCATGTTTATTATGTTTATGCATCTTGTTTACTTAGAACGACGGTAGTAAATAAGATGATCCCTTATAATAATTTCAAGAAAGTGTTCCCCCTAACTGTGCGCCGTTGCTAAAGTTCGTCGTTTCGAAGCACCACGTGATGATCGGGTGTGATAGATTTCTACGTTCATATACAACGGGTGTAAGACAGTTTTACACATGCAAAAACACTTAGCTTAACTTGACGAGCCTAGCATGTACAGACATGGCCTCGGAACACAGAGACCGAAAGGTCGAACATGAGTCGTATGGAAGATACGATCAACATGGAGATGTTCACCGATGATGACTAGTCCGTCTCACGTGATGATCAGACACGGCCTAGTCGACTCGGATCATGTAACACTTAGATGACTAGAGGGATGTCAAATCTGAGTGGGAGTTCATTAAATAATTTGATTAGATGAACTTAATTATCATGAACTTAGTCTAAAATCTTTGCAAAAACGTCTTGTAGATCAAATGGCCAACACTCATGTCAACATGAACTTCAACGCGTTCCTAGAGAAAACCAAGCTGAAAGATGATGGAAGCAACTATACGGACTGGGTCCGGAACCTGAGGATCATCCTCATAGCTGCTAAGAAAGCATATGTCCTAGAAGGACCGCTAGGTGAAGCACCCATCCCAGGGAACCAAGACGTTATGAACGCTTGGCAGTCATGTGTTGATGATTACTCCCTCGTTCAGTGCAGCATGATTTATAGCTTAGAACCGGGGCTCCAAAAGCGTTTTGAGCAACACGGAGCATATGAGATGTTCGAGGAGCTGAAAATGGTTTTCCAAGCTCACGCCCGGGTCGAGAGATATGAAGTCTCCGACAAGTTCTATAGTTGTAAGATGGAGGAAAATAGTTCTGTCAGTGAGCACATACTCAAAATGTCTGGGTTGCACAACCGCCTGTCCCAGCTGGACATTAACCTCCTGGACAAGGCAGTCATTGACAGAATCCTTCAGCCGCTCCCACCGAGCTACAAGAGCTTTGTGATGAACTACAATATGCAGGGGATGGTGAAAACTATTCCTGAAGTATTTTCAATGCTGAAGTCGGCAAAGGTAGAAATCAAGAAAGAACATCAAGTGTTGATGGTCAATAAAACCACCAAGTTCAAGAAAGGCAAGGGTAAGAAGGACTTCAAGAAGGACGGCAAGGATGTTGCCGCGCCCGGTAAGCCAGTTGCCGGGAAGAAGTCAAAGAATGGACCCAAGCCTGAGACTGAGTACTTTTATTGCAAAGGGAAGGGTCACTGGAAGCGGAACTGCCCCAAATACTTAGCAGACAAGAAGGCCGGCAACACTAAAGGTATATGTGATATACATGTAATTGATGTGTACCTTACCAGTAATCGTACTAACTCCTGGGTATTTGATATCGGTGTCGTTGCTCATATTTTTAACTCACAGCAGGAGCTGCGGAATAAGCGGAGACTAGCGAAGGACGAGGTGACGATGCGCGTCGGGAATGGTTCCAAGGTTGATGTGATCGCTGTCGGCACGCTGTCTCTACATTTACCCACGGGATTAGTTTTAAACCTCAATAATTGTTATTTAGTGCCAAGTTTGAGCATGAACATTGTATCTGGATCTCGTTTAATACGAGATGGCTACTCATTTAAATCCGAGAATAATGGTTATTCTATTTATATGAGAGATATGTTTTATGGTCATGCCCCGATGGTCAATGGTTTATTCTTAATGAATCTCGAACGTAATGTTACACATATTCATAGTGTGAATACCAAAAGATGTAAAGTTGATAACGATAGTCCCACATACTTGTGGCACTGCCGCCTTGGTCACATTTGTGTCAAGCGCATGAAGAAGCTCCATGCTGATGGACTTTTAGAGTCTCTCGATTATGAATCATTTGACAAATGCGAACCATGCCTCATGGGCAATATGACCAAGACTCCGTTCTCCAGAACAATGGAGCGAGCAGCCAACTTATTGGAGATCATACATACTGATGTGTGTGGTCCAATGAGCGTTGAGGCTCGCGGAGGATATCGCTATGTTCTCACTCTCACTGATGACTTAAGTAGATATGGGTATGTCTACTTGATGAAACACAAGTCTGAGACCTTTGAAAAGTTCAAGGAATTTCAGAATGAAGTAGAGAATCAACATGACCGAAAGATAAAATTCTTACGATCAGATTGTGGAGGAGAATATTTAAGTCACGAATTTGGTACGCACTTAAGAAAATGTGGAATCGTTTCACAACTCACGCCGCCTGGAACACCTCAGTGTAATGGTGTGTCCAAACGTCGTAATCACACTTTATTGGATATGGTGCGATCTATGATGTCTCTTACCGATTTACCGCTATCATTTTGGGGATACGCTCTAGAGAAAGCTACGTTCACTTTAAATAGGGCTCCGTCTAAATCCGTTGAGACGACACCGTATGAATTATGGTTTGGGAAGAAACCTAAGCTGTCGTTTCTAAAAGTTTGGGGATGCGATGCTTATGTCAAGAAACTTCAACCTGAAAAGCTCGAACCCTAGTCGGAAAAATGCGTCTTCATAGGATACCCTAAGGAAACCATTGGGTATACCTTCTACCTTAGATCCGAAGGCAAGATCTTTGTTGCCAAGAACGGATCCTTTCTAGAAAAAGAGTTTCTCTCGAAAGGAGTAAGTGGGAGGAAAGTAGAACTCGATGAAGTACTACCTCTTGAACCGGAAAGTAGTGCAGCTCGGGAAAATGTTCCTGTGGTGCCTACACCGACTGGAGAGGAAATTGATGATGATGATCAAGGTACTTCGGATCAAGTTGCTACTGAACTTTGTTGGTCCACAAGGACACGTTCCACACCAGAGTGGTATGGCAACCCTGTCCTGGAAATCATGTTGTTAGACAACGGTGAACCTTCGAACTATGAAGAAGTGATGGCGGGCCCAGATTCCAACAAATGGCTTGAAGCCATGCAATCCAAGATAGAATCCATGTATGAAAACAAAGTATGGACTTTGACAGACTTGTGCGATGATCGGCGAGCGATAGAAAACAAATGGATCTTTAAGAAGAAGACGGACGCGGATGGTAATGTTACCATCTATAAAGCTCGACTTGTCGCTAAGGGTTATCGGCAAGTTCAAGGGGTTGACTATGATGAGACTTTCTCTCCCGTAGCGAAGCTGAAGTCCGTCTGAATCATGTTAGCAATTGCCGAATACTATGATTATGAGATATGGCAGATGGAGATCAAAACGGCATTCCTTAACGGCTATCTTAAGGAAGAACTGTATATGATGCAGTCGGAGGGTTTTGTCGATCCTAAGAATGCTAACAAGGTATGCAAGCTCCAGTGATCCATTTATGTGCTGGTGCAAGCATCTCAGAGTTGGAACATTCGCTTTGATGAGATGATCAAAGCGTTTGGGTTTATGCAGACTTATGGAGAAGCATGCGTTTACAAGAAAGTGAGTGGGAGCTCTGTAGCATTTCTCATATTATATGTAGATGACATACTTTTGATGGGAAATGATATAGAACTTTTGGACAGCATTAAGGCCTACTTGAATAAGTGTTTTTCAATGAAGGACCTTGGAGAAGCTGCTTACATATTAGGCATCAAGATCTATAGGGATAGATCGAGACGCCTCATAGGTCTTTCACAAAGCACATACCTTGATAAGATATTGAAGAAGTTCAATATGGATCAGTCCAAGAAAGGGTTCTTACCTGTATTGCAAGGTGTGAGATTGAGCTCGGCTCAATGCCCGACCACGGCAGAGGATAAAGAAGAGATGAGTGTCATCCCCTATGCCTCAGCCATAGGATCTATTATGTATGCCATGTTGTGTACCAGACCTGATGTAAACCTTGCCGTAAGTTTGGTAGGAAGGTACCAAAGTAATCCCGGCAAGGAACACTGGACAGCGGTCAAGAATATCCTGAAGTACCTGAAAAGGACAAAGGACATGTTTCTCGTCTATGGAGGTGACGAAGAGCTTGTCGTAAAGGGTTACGTCGACGCTAGCTTTGACACAGATCCGGATGACTCTAAGTCACAAACCGGATACGTGTATATGTTGAATCGTGGAGCAGTAAGCTGGTGCAGTTGCAAGCAGAGCGTCGTGGCGGGATCTACATGTGAAGCGGAGTACATGGCAGCCTCGGAGGCAGCGCATGAAGCAATATGGATGAAGTAGTTCATCACCGACCTAGGTGTCATACCCAATGTGTCGGGGCCGATCACTCTCTTCTGTGACAACACTGGAGCTATTGCCCTTGCCAAGGAGCCCGGGTTTCACAAGAAAACCAGGCATATCAAGCGTCGTTTCAACTCCATCTGTGAAAATGTTCAAGATGGAGACATAGATATTTGCAAAGTACATACGGATCTGAATGTCGCAGATCCGTTGACTAAACCTCTTCCGCGAGCAAAACATGATCAACACCAGAACTCTATGGGTGTTCGATTCATCACAATGTACTAGATTATTGACTCTAGTGCAAGTGGGAGATTGTTGGAAATATGCCCTAGAGGCAATAATAAAAGGATTATTATTATATTTCCTTGTTCATGATAATTGTCTTTTATTCATGCTATAATTGTGTTATCCGGAAATCATAATACACGTGTGAATACATAGACCACAACATGTCCCTAGTGAGCCTCTAGTTGACTAGCTCATTGATCAACAGATAGTCATGGTTTCCTGACTATGGACATTGGATGTCATTGATAACGGGATCACATCATTAGGAGAATGATGTGATGGACAAGACTCAATCCTAAGCATAGCACAAGATCGTGTAGTTCGTTTGCTAGAGCTTTTCCAATGTCAAGTATCCTTTCCTTAGACCATGAGATCATGTAACTCCCGGATACCGTAGGAGTGCTTTGGGTGTACCAAACGTCACAACGTAACTGGGTGACTATAAAGGTATGCTACGGGTATCTCCGAAAGTGTCTGTTGGGTTGACACGGATCGAGACTGGGATTTGTCACTCCGTACGACAGAGAGGTATCTCTGGGCCCACTCGGTAATGCATCATCATAATGAGCTCAAAGTGACCAAGTGTCTGGTCACGGGATCATGCATTACGGTACGAGTAAAGTGACTTGCCGGTAACGAGATTGAATGAGGTATTGGGATACCGACGATCGAATCTCGGGCAAGTAACGTATCGATTGACAAAGGGAATTGTATACGGGGTTGCTTAAATCCTCGACATCGTGGTTCATCTGATGAGATCATCGAGGAGCATGTGGGAGCCAACATGGGTATCCAGATCCCGCTGTTGGTTATTGACCGGAGAGCAGTCTCGGTCATGTCTGCATGTCTCCCAAACCCGTAGGGTCTACACACTTAAGGTTCGGTGACGCTAGGGCTGTAGAGATATTAGTATGCAGCAAACCGAAAGTTTTTTGGAGTCCCGGATGAGATCCCGGACGTCACTAGGAGTTCTGGAATGGTCCGGAGGTAAAGAATTATATATGGGAAGTTGAGTTTCGGCCATCGGGAAAGCTTCGGGGTTCACCGGTATTGTACCGGGACCACCGGAAGGGTCCCAGGGGTCCACCAGGTGGGGCCACCTATCCCGGAGGGCCCCATGGGCTGAAGTGGGAGGGGAACCAGCCCCTGGTGGGCTGGTGCGCCCCCCCCCCCTCCGGGCCCCCCTCTACGCCTAGGGTTGGGAACCCTAGGGGAGGGGGTGCCTCCACTTGCCTTGGGGGGCAAGTCTCCCCCCTTGGCCGCCGTCCCC